>NC_057809.1:80924694-81223475 GCF_018294505.1 Triticum aestivum
CACTTGCTGATTTGTTCCACAAAGGCATTATCAAAACCCAACCGTGTCATGATCTTCTGCATAAAATCCCAGTTCACCCTGTCGTAGGCTTTACTCATATCAAGTTCGAGTGCCGCATAGCTAGTGGCTCCAGTTCTCTTTCTCTTCAAAAAGTGTATCATCTCATAAGCCAAAATAGTGTTATCGGAAATGAGCCTGCCGGGCACGAACACACTCTGGTTTGGTGATACGATATCTCCCAGTATGCACTTCAGTCTGTTGGCCAAAACCTTGGACACGAGCTTATACACAACATTACAGAGGCTAATAGGGCGTAGATCCTTCAATCTTTTTGGGTTCTGGACCTTTGGGATAAGCATCACAAGGGTGTCATTCCATCCCTCCGGAATACTGCCGGCTCGTAATACTTGTAAAACCTCGCGCACAACAACATCATCACCAATCAACTGCCAATAGTGCTTATAGAAGATCGCTGGTAAGCCATCAACGCCCGGTGCTTTGAGATCACCAATGTTATCTAGAGCCTTCTTAACCTCCTCTGTAGTAAAATCCGCCGTTAAGTACTCGTTCATTTGGGCAGAGACTTTTGGTGCTATGTTATTTAGAATTACTGCAGCGTCAGCATCTGCCATGGCGGTAAATAAGCTAGAAAAATAATTAGTAATGAGGGCCTTCAAGCCCTCCTCCCCAGTCACCACCACCCCGTCCTCCCTCACCAGCTTGGTTATGGTATTTTTCCGCCTCTGTTCAGACGCATACACCTGGAAATATTTAGTGTTGCAGTCTCCTTTAGACAACCAATCAGCATGTGCCCTTTGCCGGCTTGCCACATCAATCTGTTCCTCAAGTCTCTCAAGCTTGTATTTGACTGTTAGCTCCTTCTGAATCATATTCTGTGACAAAGGTAGCCGCCGGATCTCCTCTAGTTCCAGTTTCAGAATCCTTGCTCGTTTTTGTAAATCACCCAAAACATCCCGACTCCATACATGTAATGCGTTATTGACGGCTGCAAGTCTTCTAGCCACTGAAGGACCAGTAGCTCTCTCCCATTACTGACGAACCAAGTTGTCGCAGTCCTCCTCAAGTAACCACCGGGCTTCAAATCGCTTCATCTGTGTACCACCTCCCTTATTCATCATCCGCCAACTGCCATCAACCCATAGAGAAATAGGTCTATGGTCCGAGTGTTCAGGATAACCATTAACGACTTTATAGTGGGGAAAACATGCACACCACGTTGGGGTAGCCACCACTCTGTCAAGGCGCTCACGGATATAACCATCAATGCGATAATTGTTATTCCTCCAGGTGAAAACATCACCCTCAAAACCAAGGTCTTTAAGATTACAAAAATCAAAAGCATCACGAAAGTTTTGATTACCTTACATGGATGTTCACTCAACTTGGACGAAAAACTCAGTTTGGTCACTGGACTTAGAGTTATGTTGTTTACAATCACTAAGGTGGTTTTATTGAATAGAACTTGCTACTATTTGTTTCAAAGAAGAACTCCACCAATGCCTATTATATGATAGACACGATTGATATTTGAACCAGTAAATAAAGTATGCCCCACACTGATACGCACGGACAATTTAACTTTTTTTTGCGGGAGAGTACAATTTAACCAGTAACTAAAAAAATGCAAGACATAATCCAGGAGGCTATCTCATTTGCCCGCGCGTTAACAAGGAACTGATTAATACATGAAGATGTAATAGGTAAAAAATACTTCTAGAACATTTTGATAAGGAAAGAATAAATACATGAAGATATGATAGGCAAAAATTGATTATAAAGTATTTGCCAAAACATTAATATAGGAAATAATAAAATGTCATTAAATCCATTCTCCGATCTCTATATAAAGACTAGCACGCCCTATTCCGGTGACAGCGTCGCTACAGAAGGACAACAACGCTACAAAGAGAAGGATCCCCAACATGACGAGCACCAGAGACAACACTCGCGTTTTGTGCTTGATGGCTCTCGTGGCCATGTCTACCACCATCATTTCCTGCCATGCAGCAGGTACCTACTCCCTTCATTCACAAATGTAACATATTATATATATTTTTATGCATACTACATATAGACTGAAATAAGTGAGCAAACATACTAAAATGCACCCATATACATTTAAATCAAAAAAAAGTCATCATAGAATGCTTTTACCACGCTTGCCACATGGTGTATTTATTCTCTCTTTCATGTGCAAAATGAATTACTTTCTTCAATCTAAATTCATCAAAATTCTAGCTTTATCAAAAAAACTTTATCAAAATTCTAGCTTTGTCCTAGGTTTAATCTTTTCAATTTTGATCAAGTTTATAGAGAAATATGCTAATACTTACGACATCAAATATATACTATGGATACATATTTTATGATGGAACTAATTTGGTGTTGTAGATGTTGAAATTTTCTCTATAGACTTGGTCAAACTTAAAGAAGTCTGACTTAAGATAAAGTTGGAATTATAACTATTTTCTGGAAGGAAGGAAGCACCCTGGTAATCGATTGCTATGCAATATAAATGCACTAACGTGGTTATCACTCCATTGTTCGTAGGTACAACAGGTCTAGGTATAACAAGCACTTTTACGAAATTGTGTGTAGCCGCAAAAGGTTGTGCGCCCCCAATCCAACCTAGTGGCAACGTTCCGTGCAAGGCTTATTGTGTAGGCCAAGGTTACAATAAGGATAAAAGCTATTGCTCACCAGATAATGGCGGCCTGTGCTGCTGCTAAAAGTAATGAATTACATGTATTGCCATGTGCTGGAAATATATGGTGTACCGTTGAGAATATCTATCTATGCACATCGGAAATTACTTCACATGAAGAATAATCAATATATATACACTTCCGCTTCGATACACCCCCCGCCCCCTAAACACACGGCTGTGATTACCGTATACCCCTTTATAATGATGGGCATGATGCTTTGCCGCTCCACTACGCTGCTCTTTTATTAAAAAATAGCATAAAATTTATAAGAACAAACTAGGCCGAAGCGTAAGACCGGTCCATCGGCCCATCAATCTCGATCTCCCAAGAGAACGTTATGTGTTTTATGCGCACTTCTAAGGGCTCGAGTCTGTCAAAGCGACGGCCTGTGTATTTCCCTCATGTTAGGGTTTCGCTTCTCTCGCCGCCTCTGGCGACGTTGAGGTTTACCATTCCTCGCGCCGGTGGAATCGGGGCCTGCTTCGCCGGGATCGGGGCAGCCCTGCGCTACCAAGTTTCGGGGGCTGGTCTTGCATCGCCGGGTCGCTAAGGTTTTTCCTTTTTCTCGGGGAGATCGGCTTGTCTACGGGTCTATTCGCGATGACAGGCAAGGGGAAATCATGGGCGGATGGCCGCAAGGGCAAGGGCAATTTGGAGGAGATGATGAGAGAGCTGGCCCTCAAGGAAGACGATCTAGATGATGTGATCTTCGAGGATGATGATGCCCCAGCAGAGGAGGCGCTCCGCTGAATGATCTTAGCCCGAGTCCATATGGACAAGGGTTTCAACAACTATTGGTTTTTTAACAACATGAGATCAGCATGGGATCTTGCCAGGCCAGTCAAGATAAAAACCCTGGAGGAAAACCTTTTTCAGATGCAGTTTGATTGCTTGGGGGACTGGGAGCGAGTAACCCAGGGTGGCCCATGGCACTTCAGGGGGAATCCAGTCCTCATCGCCCCGTATGATGGATTCTCAAAACCATCTTCGATTGAGCTGTGGACGTTCGAGATATGGGCAAGGATCATCGAGCTTCCAATCGCCTACCCTGGGAAGGTTCAGGCGCTTGCATCAAAGATTGGGAAGTTTGTCGACTCCGAGCCTTCTTCTTTTTTATTTCGAAGGAAACTTCTACAGAGTAAGAGTTAGATTGGACGTTCATCATCCGCTGAAGAAGGCTATATCCTTGATTCGGGGAGGACAGAGGGAAATTTTTGCGGTGAAGTTCGAGCGACTGCCAAACTGGTGTCAAGTTTGCGGCATGATGGGGCATGCGTTCAAAGAACATGGCGACGGGGTGCATCCCCCTTATGCTCTTGTGTTCAAAAATCTAAGGGCTCCGGTGACCACTGCCTGGGGAACCCGGCGCCGAAGCAGGAACCAGCAGAATAGCTATCAGAACCAGAAGGAGGAGCATGTGGTGCATAATCCAGTGACAAGCCAGGAAGCAGAAGCTGCTGAAGGGATGGACCTGGATAATATCAAGAAGCGCTCATCTGACCAGGTCATTGGCTCCCCGAACGCATTTCTGACGGGTCGGGAACTGGTACCGGTGTCGAAGCCAGGTGGGAGTACGGTGCCAATCAGCCCACCACCGAAGCAAGACCCAAAGCGCTCAAAACTCATGGGTCAGTCGGTGAAGATAGCAAGTTCAGGAGAAACGGATGGGACAACTGGTACGGTGAAGAAGAACCCCACTGGGGGAAAGGGCTTGGATGCGATATCGGCGGCCTCCGCGACGGAGGACAGCCGAATGCAATGAATCTTCTATGCTAGAACTGCCGGGGGATTGGCAACGCCCCGACAATTCAAGAGCTGCGCGAACTCGCGAATAAGTTTGCCCCTAGAGTGCTTTGTATAGTTGAAACCCAAATCAGTGGGGAGAGAGCTAAAAATTTAAAAAGTTCTTTAGGTTACGATTGTTCTTTTGCTGTTGATGCCTCCGGTAGGAGTGGAGGTTTGGCTGTTTTTTGGAATAATGAAATAAAAGTCGATATTTTGGGTTTCTCTAAGTACCATATTGATGGCAAGGTTCTAGGTGTAGGAGATCAACCTTGGAGGCTCTCTTGTTGAAAGTGCAACTACCCTAGGTGGTTTTGGTAATTCATAACAACATATAGCTCATTGAGCTAATGCTATTCCAAGATGATTATTTCAGGAAAGCTCAATGATTGGCATGGCATGGATGTGAAAGTGGAACCCTCAAAATGCTAAGGACAAAGGATTGGCTCAAGCTCAAAAGCTCAAGACTCTTCATTTTATATTTTAGTGATCCAAGATCACATTGAGTCTTTAGGAAAAGCCAATACTATCAAGGAGGGATGAGGTGTTGCTTAATGAGCCTCTTGCTTCATGTGCTTAGTGATATGCTCCAAAACCCTCAACTACTTTCCCCATATCCACATATGACCTAAACCCTAAGCCAAACTCGGTCCTACCGATTCTTTCTATCCGGTGCCACCGAGTTTCACTTGTCATAAGCCACTGCCAAACCCTAGCAATTCGGTTCTACCGATAGGGATCTCGGTCTCACCGAGATGGGATTGCAAACTCTCTATTTCCCTTTCGTAACTTTTTGGTCTCACGAAAGAGCGAATCGGTCCCACTGAGATTGCAGTGTAAACTCTTTGTTTCATTTTTGTAACTTTTCGGTCTCACCGAAAGAGCAAATCGATCCCACCGAGTTTACCTGACCAACTCTCTGGTTAGCTTATTACCAAACTCGGTCTCACCAAGTTTGTGTAATCGGTCTCACCGAGATTACGTTATGCCCAAACCCTAACCATATCGGTCCTACCGAGTTGCATGTCAGTCCCACCGAAAATCTCTAACGGTCACTAGGTTTACCTTTTCGGTCCGACCGAGTTTTTTGATTCGGTCCCACCGAGATTGGAAAACTATGTGTAACGGTTGGATTTTGTGTGGAGTCTATATATACCCCTCCACCTCCTCTTCATTCGTGGAGAGAGCCATCAGAACACATACACAATTCCAACTCATATGTTCTGAGAGAGAACCACCTACTCATGTGTTGAGACCAAGATATTCCATTCCTACCATATGAATCTTGATCTCTAGCCTTCCCCGAGTTGCTTTCCACTCAAATCTTCTTTCCACCAGATCCAAATCCTATGAGAGAGAGTTGAGTGTTGGGGAGACTATCATTTGAAGCACAAGAGCAAGGAGTTCATTACCTACACACCATTTGTTACTTCTTGGAGAGTGGTGTCTCCTAGATTGGCTAGGTGTCACTTGGGAGCCTCCGACAAGATTGTGGAGTTGAACCAAGGAGTTTGTAAGGGCAAGGAGATCACCTACTTCGTGAAGATCTACCGCTAGTGAGGCAAGTCCTTCGCGGGCGATGGCCATGGTGGGATAGACAAGGTTGCTTCTTCGTGGACCCTTCGTGGGTGGTTGCTTCTTCGTGGACCCCTCGTGGGTGGAGCCCTCCATGGACTCGCGCAACAATTACCCTTCGTGGGTGGAGCCCTCCGTGGACTCGCGCAACCGTTACCCTTCGTGGGTTGAAGTCTCCATCAATGTGGATGTAGGATAGCACCACCTATCCGAACCACGGGAAAAACATCCGTGTCTCCAATTGCGTTTGAATTCTCCAAACCCTTCCCTTTACATTCTTGCAAGTTGCATGCTTTACTTTCCGCTGCCAATATACTCTTTGCATGCTTGCTTGAATTGTGTGATGATTGCTTGACTTGTCCTACAATAGCTAAAATCTGCCAAGAACTAAAATTGGGAAAAGGTTAAGTTTTTATTTGGTCAAGTAGTCTAATCACCCCCCCTCTAGACATACTTTTGATCCTACAAGTGGTATCAGAGCTTTGGTCTCCATTTGCTTTGATCTCCATAGCTTTTGGTGGTCATAGCCTTGGTTTCACAACCTAGGAGAGTATGGCATCTAGCAAGGGAAATTATCATCGTAGAGGTCCTTACTTTGATGGTACTAATTTTCCTAGTTGGAAGCATAAAATGAAAATGCATATTCTTGGACATAACCCCGCCGTTTGGGCTATTGTGTGTGTTGGTTTGCAAGGTGACTTCTTTGATGGGAAAGAACCAAACCGTGAAGCTACCGCGGATGAGTTGAAGATGTTGCAATACAATGCTCAAGCTTGTGATATTCTCTTCAACGGATTGTGCCCCGAAGAATTCAACAAAATCAGCCGTCTTGAGAATGCAAAGGAAATTTGGGACACTTTGATTGATATGCACGAAGGTACCGACTCCGTCAAGGAATCCAAGTTGGATGTGCTTCAAAGTCAACTTGACAAGTTCAAAATGAAGGATGGTGAAGGTGTCGCTGAAATGTACTCTAGGCTTGCTCTCATCACAAATGAGATTGCCGGCTTAGGAAGTGAAGAGATGACCGATAGATTCATCATCAAGAAGATTCTAAGAGCCTTGGATGGAAAATATGATACCGTGTGCACATTGATCCAAATGATGCCCAATTACAAAGATCTGAAGCCAACGGAGGTGATTGGAAGAATTGTTGCTCATGAGATGTCACTTAAGGATAAAGAGGAACTTCACAATAAATCAAGTGGTGCCTACAAAGCCTCATGTGAAGCCCCTACATCATCAAGTGAGAAACAAAACTTCAATGAAGAATTGAGCTTAATGGTGAAGAACTTCAACAAGTTCTACAAGAGTAGAAGCAAAGATAGAAGCTTCAAGTCAAGGTCCTACAATGACAAAAGATCTTCTAGTCGAGAGCGAAACTGCTACAGTTGTGGAAGACCCGGACACTATTCCAATGAGTGTACGGCTCCCTACAAGAGAAGAGAAGATTCTCCAAAAGAAGAAGCAAAGAATCACCACCAAGAGAGAGAAGGAGTAGAGATGATCGTTATGAACGAAGATACTCACGGAGAAGCAAGGATTCGGAAAGGAAGGAAAAATCATCAAGGAGCTACACAAAACGAAGACATCAAGCTCATGTTGGTGAATGGGTATCCGGCTCCGACTCCGACAGCCACTCTGAGAAAAGTTATCACTCCGACTCCGAAGATACTCAAGATGAAGGTGTTGCCGGTCTAGCACTTGTGTCAACCAACTCCTACAACATCATTGACTCACCAAATGAAGGAATTGGAAGATACTTCATGACCAAAGGTCCTAAGGTAACACACCCCGAGTATGTTGATTTCAATAGTGATGAAGATGACTTGTTAGGTGATGATTTGCTTGTTGACAACTCTAGTGATGAATACTATAATGAAACATCAATTAATCATGCTAATCAAGATGAAACGAATGACAATGATAAGGAGAAGATTGAGGCTCTAACTAAAGAACTAAACACTCTTAAGTTAGCTCATGAAACTATCTTCGAAGATCATCGAGAACTTTTAAGAGCTCATGAGAAATTACGCTTTGAAAAGCTCAATCTTGAGCAAGAGCATGAGTTCTTAAAAGCAATCAATGATGATCTCCACAAGAAAAGTTCTCCTTACATTTCCAAGCATTTACTCTTATCCACTTACATGCCTCAAGTCAAGTCTAGTAACAAGAACAAGAAAGATTCTTCCTCTAGCAGTAACAATGATCATGCTAAATCCAATATTGTTGCTTCTAGTAGTTCTCTTGATTCCACTAATGATTCTCTTAGCCAAGTTACACTTGAGCAAGAAAATAGCTTATTGAAGGGAATTATAGAGAAAGGAGTGTACAAAAGCCTTGCCGGGAGTAAGCAATTCGAGGAAATTGTGCGCAAGCAAGGAATGCACCGGAAGAATCAAGGTGTTGGTTTTGAACGAAAGTTCAATGCCAATGGAGTTGAGTGGGAAGAAGATCAATACCCCAAGACAAAGTTTGTTCCTCAACAAGAAAAGTATGATACTTCTTTCAAGGGGACACAAGCTCAAGATGATCTTCCACCACAAGACTACAAGCAAAAAGGCAAGGACAAGCTTCAAGAGGAAATTGATGCATTTGAAGAAGCTCCTAAGACCTTAGTCAAGTGGATTCCCAAGACTACTTCAAGTTCCACTTCATCAAGTACGACTACAACTCCAAGGATTCCCATCAAGATGGTGTGGATCCAAAAGAAGAAGAACTAGAGAGTTCTTGAGGGTGACTCCGCCAACATACTTCACTCTTATCATTTTGGAAAGAACAAGTGCAATCAACTTCCACATCTTGCACTAGTTCAAGGAGTCACAAACCCTCTTGTTGGTAAGACAAGGGACAAGGTAACCTAAAAGTTTTCATGGACATCATCTTGTGTGTGCATCACTCTATGTCTATGGATATCCTTGTTTGTTCCTTGCGGGACTAACCCATGTAGGTATTGAAAGTGCAATTCACTCAAAGGGATAGCTCCAAGTGATCTACATCAACATTGAGCATCCACATCTTCAACATCTACATGAAGTCATCATCGACAAAACCCGAGGTTAGTTCATCCCTCTAAGGGGGGATATCACATCTAGGGGGAGTTTTACTCTAAGACTTGAGCTAAAGCAACTCTAAAGATGTGAACACAACAATGCTTTATGTAAAAGTGGTAACCCCACTTGAGCTTAAACGATGAGTATGACCTATGATCAAGTGTTCTCACTTGACTCCTAAGTAAATATAATCATATATAGATGACCTTGTCATCGCAAATTGCTTGGTAGATGCTAGAATTGGTTGTGCATGCCTTGTCACATATTTCATTTGCCATCTTATTGTGTGAGCATGCTGGTTGCATATTTTACTCATTCGAGGACATCCACTTGTTGTTTTGATTGTTCGGTTTTATTTCCTTTTGCCAAGTGGGTGGACAAGAATGCCTAAGAACCTCCTCTAGCTATCTATGCTTTTCCCGTCTCAAACTCTATTCATGATACATCACAAAATTTGATCAAGTCAGATTCGAACCACTCTGTGTGAGGAGCGCTCGGAGTCCCCGATTCGTCATAGACTTAAACTTCCAAAACCTCTTTATGATTCTCGGTCTGACCAATACCCTACTTTCGGTCCTACCGAGATCATTAAGTTGATATATGTTTTCGATCTCGGTGCAACCGACTTGAACCATTCGGTCACACCTAGTTGCAATAACTGTGTACAGTTTTGCATCTCGGTGCCACCAAGTCGTTCCACTCGGTCACACCGACAGGGTCGGGCTATATATAGTCACGGGCAAATTTTTTTTGGAAATTTCTCCGAACCCCTTCGCGTGCGCGATAGCCTGCTCTGCCAACTTGGTCTCCGGATCGTCTCCTCGCCGCCAGCCGCCTCCAGTCGCTGGTCTCCATCGCCGTCAACGGAATTCTACCCCGCTGTTGCCGCCGTAGCGAGTCTCCGCCGAACTAGGGTATGGGCTCGATCTTTGTGCTATTCCCCAATCTGATTCTTAGCACATTGTGATCGTCATGATTCTTGCCACGATTGAAACACTCCTGTCCAGTCAATGCGTTCGTAGATTAGTTTTGATTCGAAAATTTTAGGGTTAGGTTTCCGCCGAAACCATCTCGGACCCACCGAGTTGAAAAACTCGGTCCCACCGATTTGGCTTATGCCATTGCACAAGTGAGACTCGGTCTGACCGAGAATTACTTATCGGTGTGACCGATTTTGGAACTCTGTGAAACCCTAGCAGTCTCGGTGCCACCGAACCGTGACTCGGTCTGACCGAGTTCACTAGTTTAGGTTCCAAAACTGCTTCGGTATCACCGAGTTTAAAAATCGGTAGATCCGAGATGATTTCAGTGGGAAACTAAAACTAAGTTTTTGAGTCATTCTTTTGCAAAAATCTCTGCATTTTGTGATGCTCATCCACTCTATCTCATCTATAACCTATTCAGAGGGTCAGCAGTCAGAGTTTGCAACATGTCTGATCAGAGTGACAGCCAGAACTTGTCAGAGAAGCAAGTGCAGATGAGTGAGGGCACTAGTCCCTCCAGCTCTTCAGATGATGGCAGCAGAAGTACCCCAAGCAATTTGCCAAAAGTTGCCACCAGACAGAGGAAGAAGAGAACTTTAGATACTGAGGATGAAGATTATGTGGCAGAGGAAGAGGAAGCAACTTCCAAGAGAATTGAGCCAGCTCAGGGCACAAAGCTAGGGTTAAAGATCAAAAGGCCAGCAGGCAGGCAGCCTATGCCAAAGGCCAGAGCTTCAATCAAGATTTCTGAGAAGCCCACTCCCATAGAGCCAGTTGCTGCTGAAGGCAAGAAAAGGAAGGAAAGGGTGAAGAAGACCGTAGCCAGAGTGCTTGGAAAGGCTTCCATCATGGAAGAAGAGGAAGAAGAAGAGGTTGCTGCACCAGCACCTAAGGCACCCAAGCTAATGGGTGATGCTATCAAATCAGGGGCTACTGCATCTAAGCCCAAGGAAGCACCCAAGGCTGCATCAAAGGTCAAGAAAACACCAAAGAGGAATACAAGAAGCATCCCAGCTGCTGAGAAGAACAAGGCCCCAGTGCCTGAAGCTGCTGAAGAAGATGATGAAGAGCGAGTTCTCAGAAAACTCAAGCCCAAGATCCCAGACCACAACGATGCTCATCCTGTGGCCAAGGATATGAAGCTCAGGAGAGACTCAGGGCTGAGGAAGTGGAGAGAAGCAGACCCGTATGCTTCAAGGAGAAGAACTGCTGTGGATTACAGATTTCACACCAAGGAACAACAGGACTTCTATGAGACAGTGCTGCTTGATAAGAAGCCAATAGTCTGTGATATGAGATGGGTTGACTGGCAATACATCAAGGACAATGAAGAACACTACCCTGGAGTGTATGACAGCTTCAATGCTTGTGGAGTAGCAGACTTTGTTGGGCAGAAGCTCACAAAGTGGAACGAGGAGCTTATCATGCAGTTCTACTCCACATCACATTTTTATCCAGATGAGAGGATTGTATGGATGTCAGAAGGAACCAGATATCAGTCAACAGTTGCTGAGTGGGCACAACTCATTAATGCCCCAGAGGAGCAAGCAGATGACTTGGACATTTATGCCAAGAAGAAGATGAACCACAACTCTATGTCCAATATGTACAAGGAAATTCCAAACGAGGCTCTTGAAACTTTCAAATTTGGCTCAGTGCACTATCTTCTGTCAGGGCTGCCAACTATCAATTGGATACTGAGGCACACCTTGTTGCCCAAGTCTGGAGGTCACAAGATCATCAGAGGCCATGCAATAAATTTGCTTCATATATTTGATATGCCACAGAAGTTCAAGGTGATGAGCCTCATGGTAGAGACCATCAAGAGGACTGCAGCAGACCAGAAGAGGAGTTGTGGATATGCCCCACAAATTCAGGAGCTCATCAACTCAAAGATGGGCACATACATATACTTACTGGATAAGGAACACCTGCCCATCCGTCCAGATTTTGAAGATAATCAAGTGGTCATGACTGAGAATGAACTATCATCTGCACAAGCACAAGCAAAGAAGGAGAAGGCAAGGAAGGAGAAAGCTGCCAAGATGCCAACTCAAGAGGAGGCATCTGAGTATTTCTTGAAAACCAAACAAGAGCAGCTTGGTTACTTGATTGCATCCACACTGAGGATTGAGCAAGGACTGGCCACCCTCACTCAGAATCAGCAGAGCCTAGAGAGAATCATGGAACAAAAGTTCTATGACTTGGATGTCAAAGTAATAGAGATTCAGTCTGCAGTGGAACAACTTCAGGATGACATGCAGGAGAGGAGAGGCAAGACTACAACTGATGCATTTGCCAGAGCGCCAAGAGCTCAGAGATCATATGCAGTGCCAGTTGCTGACCCCAGAGCCACCACGTATGCACCAGCTACAGCCTTAGTTCCACCAGCTCCAGCGTCCACTTCAGCCTCAACTCCAACCACGTCTATAGAAGGCTTCGTCCTTGGAGTGCTCCGGACTCCACCACCACCTGAAGATCAAGCCTGAGTGTCGACTTAGCACCATGCATTTTCTAGGAACTTTTTGGTAACTAGTTGCCAAAGGGGGAGAAAATGTATAGATCATAGGCTTCGAGAGAGAGAGTGTTGCTTTTTTCTCTTGCTTTATTTGGTGGTTTTTAGAACTTTGTTTGCTTTTGAGTGCTTGAGATACTATGTCATTGCTCGTGTGACATTGATGATCATGTGTTTGATCATAAGCTACACTTATGCATGCTTGATATATCTTATCTATCTTATGTGATCATTCACTATTCTTGGTGATGAGTGCATGTATTTCATTCTTATTGTTTTAAGCGCTCCACCAAGATGTATGTGACATGGAAGAGTAGCCCATGACTCTAACTCTTTGTGCATTTGCAGTCCAAAGCAAATTTTAAATATGCACAAATTTAGGGGGAGCTCTCACTTGTCACATACTTCTCAAAGCGACGGTATATCTCATGCTTATTATCATTTGTCCAAGCTTTGATCTATATGTTGTCATCAATTACCAAAAAGGGGGAGATTGAAAGTGCAACTATCCGTAGGTGGTTTTGGTAATTCATAACAACATATAGCTCATTGAGCTAATGCTATTCCAAGATGATTATTTCAGGAAAGCTCAATGATTGGCATGGCATGGATGTGAAAGTGGAACCCTCAAAATGCTAAGGACAAAGGATTGGCTCAAGCTTAAAAGCTCAAGACTCTTCATTTTATATTTTAGTGATCCAAGATCACATTGAGTCTTTAGGAAAAGCCAATACTATCAAGGAGGGATGAGGTGTTGCTTAATGAGCCTCTTGCTTCATGTGCTTAGTGATATGCTCCAAAACCCTCAACTACTTTCCCCATATCCACATATGACCTAAACCCTAAGCCAAACTCGGTCCTACCGATTCTTTCTATCCGGCGCCACTGAGTTTCACTTGTCATAAGCCACTGCCAAACCCTAGCAATTCGGTTCTACCGATAGGGATCTCGGTCTCACCGAGATGGGATTGCAAACTCCCTGTTTCCCTTTCATAACTTTTCGGTCTCACCGAAAGAGCGAATCGGTCCCACCGAGATTGCAGTGTAAACTCTTTGTTTCCTTTTTGTAACTTTTCGGTCTCACTAAAGCGCAAATTGGTTCCATCGAGTTTACCTGACCAACTCTCTGGTTAGCTTATTACCAAATTCGGTCTCACCGAGTTTGTGTAATCGGTCTCACCGAGATTACGTTATGCCCAAACCCTAACCATATCGGTCCTACCGAGTTGCATGTCAGTCCCACCAAAAATCTCTAACGGTCACTAGGTTTACCTTTTCGGTCCGACCGAGTTTTTTGATTCGGTCCCACCGAGATTGGAAAACTGTATGTAACGGTTGGATTTTGTGTGGAGGCTATATATACCCCTCCACCTCCTCTTCATTCGTGGAGAGAGCCATCAGAACACATACACAATTCCAACTCATATGTTCTGAGAGAGAACCACCTACTCATGTGTTGAGACCAAGATATTCCATTCCTACCATATGAATCTTGATCTCTAGCCTTCCCCAAGTTGCTTTCCACTCAAATCTTCTTTCCACCAGATCCAAATCCTATGAGAGAGAGTTGAGTGTTGGGGAGACTATCATTTGAAGCACAAGAGCAAGGAGTTCATTACCTACACACCATTTGTTACTTCTTGGAGAGTGGTGTCTCCTAGATTGGCTAGGTGTCACTTGGGAGCCTTCGACAAGATTGTGGAGTTGAACCAAGGAGTTTGTAAGGGCAAGGAGATCGCCTACTTCGTGAAGATCTACCGCTAGTGAGGCCAGTCCTTCGTGGGCGATGGCCATGGTGGGATAGACAAGGTTGCTTCTTCATGGACCCTTCGTGGGTGGTTGCTTCTTCATGGACCCCTCGTGGGTGGAGCCCTCCATGGACTCGCGCAACCATTACCCTTCGTGGGTGGAGCCCTCCGTGGACTCGCGCAACCGTTACCCTTCGTGGGTTGAAGTCTCCATCAACGTGGATGTAGGATAGCAATCCGAACCACGGGAAAAACATCCGTGTCTCCAATTGCGTTTGAATTCTCCAAACCCTTCCCTTTACATTCTTGCAAGTTGCATGCTTTACTTTCCGCTGCCAATATACTCTTTGCATGCTTGCTTGAATTGTGTGATGATTGCTTGACTTGTCCTACAATAGCTAAAATCTGTCAAGAACTAAAATTGGGAAAATGTTAAGTTTTTATTTGGTCAAGTAGTCTAATCACCCCCCTCTAGACATACTTTCGATCCTACACTTGTTTCTATGGTGAAGCTCAGACCCATCTTCGCTATCATATTTGGAACACGATGAAAAATTTGTCCACTCTCCAAGATTTGCCGTGGGTGTGCTAGGTGATTTCAATGAGGTATTGAAGCATGATGAACATGATGGCATTGGGTCAAGGAGCCAATCACAGATTCAGGGCTTCAGAGACGCGGTTGATGTTTGTGATCTAATTGACCTTGGATACAAAGGCATGAAGTGGACGTATGAGAAAAAAGTAACAGGTGGCTCGTACACACGAGTCAGGCTGGACAGGGCTTTGGGATCAGTGGACTGGTGTGGATTGTTCCCACTGGCGGCTGTACAACATATCATATCTGCGACCTCGAATCATTCTGCCATCTTGCTACAGCTAACCCAGCCGATCAAGGGATCGAAGAAGCCAAAGCAATTCAGGTACGAGGTGATGTGGGACACTCATCCAGAGTTGAAGCCGACGGTGGCTGCAGCCTGGGAGAGCAACGGTCATAATCTAACAACGGGTGAAGTTCGCACAAAACTTGAGGCCCTAGCAAGTAATCTCGGCGACTGGTCAAGATCAACCTTTTGAAGCGTCCGAGGAGAAATACGAAGCCTAAAGTAAGAACTAGATCGCCTTCGGAGTGATGTCATGAGGGTTGGACCTTCCAATGCAGAGATCAAAATCAATGACCATTTAATTGAGCTATATCTGCGAGAAGAATTGATGTGGAGACAGCGGTCCCGGGTCCAATGGCTATCTGTGGGGGATCGTAACTCTCGTTTCTTCCACATGCGTGCTTCCATGCGGAGAAGAAAGAACCTGATAAAAGCCTTACAAAAACCAGATGGAGACGTGACCAGGGAACTAACGGAGATGCAGCAGATGGCTTTGGATTTTTACAAACAATTATACACTTCAGAGGGAGTTGAGGGGATGCAGGACGTTCTGCAGCACGTGCCTACGAAGGTTACTGCCGAGATGAATGCAGCTTTGTTGGCTCTGTACGAGGCGAAGGAGGTCAAAAGCGCTCTCTTTCAGATGTTTCCCACTAAAGCTCCTAGTCCAGACGGGTTCCCAGCTCATTTTTTCAGAGGCACTGGGATGTGTGTGGAGAAGTAGTTACAAGGGCAGTGCTAACCATTGTTAGGGGTGATGAGAGTCCCGCTTGTTTGAACGATACCCTCCTTGTCCTTACTCCAAAGGTATCTAATCCAACCTTGCTAACTCAGTTCCGGCCCATAAGCTTATGTAACGTGTTTTACAAGATCGCTTCGAAAGTGCTAGCAAATCGCCTCAAGCTAATTCTTCTAGAGATCATATCGGAGGAGCTGTCGGTGTTTGTACCGGGGAGGCTTCTAACGGATAATATAATCTCAGCTTACGAATGCTTACATCTTATGAAGAGGAACATGTCAAAGAATAACAATTTTGCAGCTTTGAAACTTGATATGATGAAGGCATACGATCGTGTGGAGTGGACCTATCTGAGATCGATCATGGAGAAGTTGGGTTTTGTGGCATCATGGGTGTCCGTTGTGATGAATATGGTGAGCTTAGTATCGTTTTCATTAATGTTTAATGGTGTGAAGTCAGAAGTTTTTCATCCTACAAGGGGAATTCGACAGGGAGATCCAATCTCTCCATACCTTTTCTTGTTAGCAGCAGAGGGCCTTTCGTGCCTATTAAAATCCTAGAACCAATCATCCCAGCTCAGCGGCATTAAGGTGGCATCGTCGGCGCCGGCGGTGAACCACCTTTTATTCGCGGATGATAGCCTGCTGTTTTTCAGGGCAAGTGTTGATGGAGCGGAAGCAGTATCAAACCTGTTGGACAAATATTGTTTGTCTTCTGGTCAGCGGATAAACAAGGACAAATCTTCCATATTCTTTAGCAAGGGCTGTCCAGAAATAGTTCGTGCTACGGTGAAAGGCCACTTGCAGGTTCCTAATGAATCTCTAAGCGACAGATATTTGGGTATGCCAACGGATGTGGGTCTTTCAAAGAAGGGTACTTTCAAATATTTGAGTGACAGAGTTTGGGACAAGGTAAAGGGATGAATGAGCAAGTGCCTGTCAGCGGGTGGGAAAGATGTGTTAATTAAATCTGTAGCCCAAGCCATCCCGGTGTTCTCAATGTCATGTTTTAAACTCCCAAGAGGCTTGTGTGACCATATCAAATCCATCATCAGGAAATTTTGGTGGGGCTGCAAGCAAGGAGAATGCAAGCCGGCTTGGGTTTCATGGGATGTGATGACACGCCCGAAACATTTAGGCGGGCTGGGCTTCAGGGACCTTGAGATTTTCAATTTAGCTTTATTGGCTCGCCAAGCTTGGAGACTCTTACAACAACCAGAGAGCTTGAGTGCGAGAATTTTGAAGGCTGCATACTACCCCAACAATACGGTCCTAGACGCGGAGGTGGGGTCAAAACCATCTCAGATTTGGCGAGCTATACTTGAAGGACAGGATTTGTTGAAACAGGGGCTCATCCGACGGATTGGCAATGGTCAAACTACGGAGATATGGAGCGACAACTGGATACCGAAGGAGATGACGCGACGGCCCATCACATCACTGGTTGCTCAGCCTCCTAGGTATGTGTCGGAGTTGCTCTCCCCGGCGACAGCCTCCTGGAATGAGACCACAGTCCGGTCAGTGTTCTTGCCCATAGATGTTGATGCTATCTTGAAAATCCCAGTTTGTACATGCAATGTTGAGGACTTTTGGGCATGGTACCCGGACAAGAAAGGCAAGTTCAGTGTTAGTTCAGCGTATACGTTTTTTCTTAAGACAAAAATGCAGAGGGAGGAGTGGCTGAACAAAAATAGCGGTTCATCTCACACCGAGAAAGACGAAAAAGCTTGGACATCCTTGTGGAGACTTAAAATCCCGTCGAAGGTGAGGATCTTTCTTTGGAGGCTAGCTCATCACTCACGCCCCACAACTGATGTCTTGAAGAGAAGAAATATGTCAGATAGAGATGTGTGCCCGCTTTGTGGCTGCGAGGACTCATGGAGACATGCGTTGGTAGCATGCACGATTTCCCGATGCGTGTGGGCATTGTTGGACAAAAATTTGGTGTCTCTCATGGCTAAGAACGAGGAATCCAACGCAAGAATTTGGTTATTTGATCTTAATGAGAAATTGGACCATGCTAGTTTCACAAGGATGGTCATCACGCTATGGTCAATATGGTATGCTAGGAGGAAGGCTATTTATGAATCCATATTTCAGAGCCCCCATCATACAACATCCTTTATCAATAATTACATTGACGAGTTGGAGCACAATGTTGCTGGTCGAGTGCAGCAACATACTGTTGCTGCACCACCACAACCGAACAGGTGGCTTCCTCCACCAAGTGGCATCGCGAAGATTAATGTTGATGGGGCTGTGGTACGATCGCGGAGAGGAGGCGCAGTTACTGCCCTTTGCCGCGACCATGAGGGGCACTATTTGGGCTCTTCAGCGATGGTTTACCATGGGATCACGGACCCCCTAACCTTGGAGACGTTTGCATGCCGTGAGGCTCTTGCTTTGGCGGATGACCTGGGACAGCAGAGAATTTGCATGGCAGCGGACTGCCAAGAGGCGGTTAATGATATCAATGGTGGAACAGGAGGCCCCAATGCTGCGTTGGTACATGAAATAATGAACCATTGTAATAGTTTTATAACTTGCACTTTTGTTTTCGAGCGTAGGAACTTCAATTTTGAAGCTCACCATCTCGCCAAGTTTGCTTGTAATCTACATATAGGTAGACATGTTTGGTTGGGCATCCCCCATGACCCCAATCTTGTACCTATGACAATTAAAAAAAGGGCAACCTGGTGCATGTAGCTCCCGCTTGCGCAGGGTCCAGGGAAGGGTCCGACCACTTTGGGTCTATAGTACGCAGCCTTTCCCTACATACTTCTGAATAAATAAATCAGGCGAGATTTCTCAAAAAAAAACTTCTAAGGGCTCGATCTACTGACCTCTCGAATAAAGCTTGTAAAAAACATGGGGCGACCAACTAGACAGTAGTTTATGGTTAGAGAAAGTGAAATAACCTTTATGACTTCATCATTCTATAAGTATATAAAATAATCAATAGTAGGATTCCTATCATTTGTGGAGATATTTTCTAAAATGCCAAAACTCCTCCATTCACTTGAGGCAGGTGAGGAAAGCCAAACCTTTGCTTTTTCGAAGCGTTTCATCAAAATACTTTGAAAAAAATCTATATTAAAGCAATTAAAAAGAACACCTCAAAATACTTTTTATGCATGCAACCTGCCATAGATGACAACTTGATCCAGTCGGACATTTTTCTCTAACAAGATAGGGCCAACTTAGATTTTGACAAAGGGACCTCGATTTTGATGGACTGGCCCTGGAACACACGAACACTCCCAGCTCCAAGGAGGAACAACATTTGCGAAATTGAAAAATGTTCATCGATTAGAATAAAAGTTCACGAATTTGAAAAAAACAAAAAAGTTCATTGATTTGAAAACAAGTTCACGAATTTGAAAAAAATTCCACAAATTAAATTTCCCACGCACACGGAAGATCATGGTGATGTATACCAATGAGAGGGAAGAGTATCGTCCACATACCCTCGTAGACCGTAAGCGGAAGCATTATGAGAACACGATTGATGTAGTCGAACGTCTTCACGATCCAACTGATCCAATTACCGAACGCACGGCACCTCCGTGTTTAGCACACGTTCAGCTCGATGATGTCCCACGAACTCCGATCCAGCAGAGCTTCATGGGAGAGTTACGTCAGCACGACGGCGTGATGATGGTGATGATGTTGCTACCGACGCAGGGCTTCACCTAAGCATCGCTACGATATGATCGAGGTGAATTATGGTGGAGGGAGGCACCACACACGTCTTGGATCAATGAACTTGTGTGTTCTAGGGTGCCCCCTACCCCCGTATATAAAGGAGCAAGGGGGGAGGCTGGCCGGCCCCTGTAGGGCGCGCCAGGAGTCCTCCTCCTCCTAGTAGGAGTAGGACTCCCCTTTCCTACTCCTATTAGGAGGAGGAAAGGAAGGAGAGAGGGAGAAGGAAGGAGAGGGATGAAAGGAGAAAAGGGGGCCCGCCCCTAGTCCAATTCGGTTTGGGCTAGGGGGGCCGCGCGCCCTGCCTCCTCTCTTCCACCACTTGGCCCATGAGGCCCAATACTTCTTCCCCGTATTCCCGTAACTCCCGGGTACTCCGAAAAATACCTGAATCACTCGGAACCTTTCCGATGTCCGAATATAGTCGTCCAATATATCGATCTTTACGTCTCGACCATTTCGAGACTCCTCGTCATGTCCCCGATCTCATCCGAGACTCCGAACTACCTTCGGTACATCAAATCACATAAACTCATATTACCGATCGTCACCGAACGTTAAGCGTGCGGACCCTACGGGTTCGAGAACTATGTAGACATGACCGAGACATGTCTCTGGTCAATAACCAATAGCGGAACCTGGATGTTCATATTGGCTCCTACATATTCTACGAAGATCTTTATCGGTCAAATCGCATAACAACATACTTTGTTCCCTTTGTCATCGGTATGTTACTTGCCCGAGATTCGATCGTCGGTATCTCAATACCTAGTTCAATCTCGTTACCGGAAAGTCTCTTTACTCGTTCCGTAATGCACTATCCCGCAACTAACTCATTAGTTGCATTGCTTGCAAGGCTTATAGTGATGTGCATTACCGAGAGGGCCCAGAGGCACCTCTCCGACAATCGGTGTGACAAATCCTAATCTCAATCTATGCCAACTCAACAAGTACCATCGGAGACACCTGTAGAGCACATTTATAATCACCCAGTTACGTTGTGACGTTTGGTAGCACACAAAGTGTTCCTCTGGTAATCGGGAGTTGCATAATCTCATAGTCATAGGAACATGTATAAGTCATGAAGAAAGCAATAGCAGTAAACTAAAACGATCAAGTGCTAAGCTAACGGAATGGGTCAAGTCAATCACATCATTCTCCTAATGATGTGATCCTGTTTATCAAATGACAACTCATGTCCATGGTTAGGAAACATAACCATCTTTGATCAACGAGCTAGTCAAGTAGAGGCATACTAGTGACACTCTGTTTGTCTATGTATTCACACATGTACTAAGTTTCCAGATAATACAATTCTAGCATGAATAATAAACATTTATCATGATATAAGGAAATAAATAATAACTTTATTATTCCCTCTAGGGCATATTTCCTTGACTAGGCCGCTGTGTCGCGCCAAGTGCGTGTCCAGGCGCCGGCACCGCCTTATCTCCGCCCCCCACCACCGCAGGAGGCTCCCCCAGACCCTCGCCGGCGTCTTCTACCTCACTAGGGACGAGTGGCACCCCCCCAGGAGGTCCGCCATTTCGCCAGCCTCCTTCCGGAGCTGGGACGCGGGGCTCTCGTCCACCCCTCTCTCTCCTTCCCGCCTTGCTACGAGTGCTGCAAGCTGGCGGACTCCGGCAACGACCTCCTCCTTGTTGGGGAACGTAGCATGCAATTTCAAAAAATTTCTTATGCTCACACAAGATCTATCTAGGAGATGCATAGCAACGAGAGGGGGAGAGTGTGTCCACGTACCCTCGTAGACCGAAAGCGGAAGCGTTAGCTTAACACGGTTGATGTAGTCGAACGTCTTCTCGATCCAAACGATCAAGCACCGACGTACGGCACCTTCGAGTTCTGCACACATTCAGCTTGATGACATCCCTTGAACTCTTGATCTAGCAAAGTGTCGAGGGAGAGTTCCGTCAGCACGACGGCGTGGTGACGACGATGGTGAAGTGATCCGCGCAGGGCTTCGCCTAAGCACTACGTGAATATGACTGGAGGCGTAAACTGTGGAGGGGAGCGCCGCACACGACTTGGAACAATTGATGTGTGTTAGAGGCGCCCCCAGCCCCCGTATATAAAGGAGGGAGAGGGGAGGAGGCCGGCCCTAGGCGCGCCCCAAGTAGGAGGAGTCCTACTTGGGCTCCTAGTAGGATTCGGCCCCCCTTCCTTTTATCAGAGGGGGAAAGGGGGAAGGAGAGAGAGGGAGAAGGAAAGGGGGGCACCGCCCCCTCCCCTAATCCAATTCGGACTCCTCCCTTGTGGGTGGCGTGCTACCCCTACGTGGGCTGGTGTGCCTCCCTCCTATGCCCATATGGCCCATATCTTCCCCCGGGGGGTTTCAGTAACCCCCCGGTACACCGATATGTACCCGATACATTCCGAAACACTTCCGGTGTCCGAATACTATCATCCAATATATCAATCTTTACCTCTCGACCATTTTGGGACTCCTCGTCATGTCCGTGATCTCATCTGGGACTCCAAACAAAATCCGGTCACCAAATCACATAACTCATATAATACAAAATCGTCATCGAACGTCAAGCATGCGGACCCTACGGGTTCGAGAACTATGTAGACATGACCGAGACACCTCTCCGATCAATAACCAACAGCGGAACCGTGATGCTCATATTGGTTCCTACATATTGTATGAAGATCTTTATCGGTCAAACCATAATGACAATATACGTCATTCCCTTTGTCATCGGTATGTTACTTGCCCGAGATTCGCTCGTCGGTATCTTCATACCTAGTTCAATCTCGTTACCGGCAAGTCTCTTTACTTGTTCTATAATGCATCATCCCGCAACTAACTCATGAGTCACATTGCTTGCAAGGCTTATCATGATGTGCATTACCAAGAGGGCCCAGAGATACCTCTCCGATACCCGGAGTGACAAATCCTAATCTCGATCTATGCCAACCCAACAAACACCTTCGGAGATACGTGTAGAGCATAATATCATAGTCAAAGGAATATGTATAAGTCATGAAGAAAGGAATATGTATACGTTTGATAGACACAAGGTATTCCTTCGGTATTGGGGAGTTGCATAATCTCATAGTCAAAGGAATATGTATAAGTCATGAAGAAAGCAATAGCAATAAAACTCAACGATCATTATGCTAAGCTAACAGATGGGTCTTGTCCATCACATCATTCTCCTAATGATGTGATCTCGTTCATCAAATGACAACTCATGTCTACGGTTAGGAAACATAACTATCTTTGATTAATGAGCTAGTCTAGTAGAGGCTTACTAGGGACATTGTGTTTTGTCTATGTATTCACACATGTATCAAGTTTCCGGTTAATATAATTCTAGCATGAACAATAAACATTTATCATGATATAAGGAAATATAAACAATAACTTTATTATTCCCTCTAGGGCATATTTCCTTCACTCCTCTATCACTATTTCTTCGACGGTGATCTCCCGGAGATGTTCCACTACGTGGTGTGCAATTCTGCCACCGGGACCTGGCTCGAATTGCCCGAACCCTCCTAGGCTGCCGCCGCACCAAGCTTCCCACAACCTATTTGGCTTTCGATCCAGCCATTTCCTCGCATTTTTGTGTGTTTGAGTTCTCCGAGTTTGAGAACAGATACTGCTTGGCTGGTGTAGCGATTTACTCGTCCAGAATAGGGGTGTGGACTTTCAAGAGAAGTTGCACGACCTCTGAGCTTAGAATCTGCACTGACACGAGAAGCGTCTTCTTCAATGACATCTTGCATCTTGTCATGCCTAACTGTTCTATACTGGCAGTGGAGACTGATGGGGAGAGATGGAGGATCATTCGTGTGCCACACCAGGAAGCAGAGTTGGAGCCTGCTTTTATTGGCCAGTCCTAGGGGCACCTTTGTTACACGAATATAGTTCGTAGTGTCCTTGATCCTCTAAGCCTGGCGATCTGGGTTCTCGAGGATTACAATACAGATGAATGGATACTGAAGCATCATGTGAGCAATGAACAATTGCTAGCGAAAAGAAACTGTCCACATGGGATCGATCATCCGTCCTTCCACCACTACTACTACAACATTGTCGCTATTCACCCGGATTGCGGTTGATTTTCTATGTTGCTGGCAAGGATAACACACTGATGAAGTATGACATTGATCTAAATGAAGTGCATGTTATCCGCAATCTTGGGTCTGACTGTTGTCGGGAAGCATTTTTGGCGTATGTTCCGTTGTACTTGGACACGCTGGAAGAACACCAATCAATTGCTGGTTGAAGTTTGCCATGAAAGATATTTAGACCATTGCAAGAGCTTGGTATTCAGCCAGGAGCAGCACTATATTTAAGTCCTCTTAAATTGGTGACATCTATTTCTTGCTATGTTTGGATGATTCCTGCTTCAATCTGTTAGTTTGTGCCATTGTGCAACGTTTGGTTCTGTTAGATGTCCTGCAAGGTAGCTTGATGTAGGCTGGTTATTTCAGTGGAGTACTTGAAGTTCTCTTATTCTAGCGGATGTTTTCTGTTTATGCATGTTATTGCAGCTAAATGTAGGGAAGACTTAACTAGTAATCTTGTACTACGTACTTTACTAAAGTTGGTATGGTCTTATATGCACTTTATCTGTAGTCCCACTTGTTAATTTAAGTTAGATATGTTATATGCAGCTACTCCATTTTGTGCTTTCAAAGCACATCCATTTTTTATTGTGGGTGTCTTTTCTCTGGGTGTTGGTACTACTGAATCATTACCTTTGTTTAAATAATTCATACTAAGCTGTTTTGTCATATTTTTTCTTGTTGTTTCAATAGGCTATTTTCAAGGCTCCCTAATATATTGCCAGAGTGCCATTGGTTATTCCAGTGACAACTCTCTGTTGAAGCTATAGAGAGAACCAAGATCAGATTATTGATTTATCATCCCTCATCCTCGGTTATCTTCTAATGCTTTGTCGCCTTTGAATAATTTTTTAAACTTGTATGCTCTTTTCTGCATATGCTTTCCCTCTAAAAGTTGAACAAGGCTTGGAAAAGATACTATGTATGCAAAGGAAATACAAAGAGGAACAAGAGAAGAGAGAGAGAGAGAGCTGCGTGTTTATTAAATTGTTTATATTTTCAACCCCTTTTCTACTAAAGATTAATGTTTATATTAAATTGTACCTACTCCCTCCGTCCGAAAAAGCTTGTCCCAAGCTTGGTGCTAGATACATCCATTTGAGGGACAAGCTTTTTCAGATGGAGGGAGTATACGTTTTAGAGCATTTTTCTAAAGTAATTTTAATATAGATCCATGAGAAATAATATTGTGCTAAATACTGATTGCTTGTCTTGTTCTCCTTAATTTTACTTTAGTTTCCCAATTAGACATTGCCTTGAAGTTAATTTCTCCATTTTGTTCTTTGGTATGCTGACTTCTTTCAGGCTTCAGTTTTGACCAACAATGAATAGACACACACAAAGTGTTTTCAGCATAAAGAGGGTTGAATTTACTAGAAGTTTGGGGGAGAACAACCCTATCCTGTCCTTTTTTACTTTTCACCATCGTTGATGATGCTAATAGTGCTGTTGTGTTCTGTTAGAATCTACTGATGACATGGTTGCCCTTCAACCATGTTCGTTCCTTTCAAGATTTGATTGAGTTTGCTTACCATGGTCGTTTCTTTGGGAAATGATTGATCAATACCCGTCCTTAGGATAGAAAATTGAACATTTGTTTGTGATTCAGTTGACTTGTTGTGGTTTCTCAAAGCAAAATTAATAAAAATAAAAATGCTTTGGGGCCTCAGACTGGTTGTTGCAAGATTTTTGTTAGAAACATTCATATCTAGACAAACCTAAAGTGTTTTGTCAGTTCGCATGCTCTACAGAGCAATCCATATATATATATATATATATATATATATATATATATATATATATATATATATATATATATATATATATATATATATATATATATATATATATATATATATATATATATCTTACCCATGGACTTCCTTTTTTCCTTTCCAGCCGAGATACCCAACGTTGTGGTTCTATGGTGTGTTCTCGGTATGACAGTCTTCAACCGAACCCTTAAAACCTATCCATGGGTGGAAGCCCGGACAAAATAAAGTCATCCAATCGGATCCCCAAACTTCCGTTTTGTTTAGGGGAAGTGGTGGCAAAACTGTCCGAAACTCTGGAGGCTTAGAGCACGAGCAATAATCAGCAAGAAAAACTTTATTGATCCTCATCGTCCGTCAATGAGACACAACCGCTCAAAGATCCAAGGTTACATGCCGAGCATAATCAATGACCTTATTGTCATGTCAAAGGAGAAACATCCGTCTTAAAAATCCAACATGTTATGGGGATGAGCATGCAATGTAACATGTTGGATTCTTAAGAAGGTTGTGTAACATGTTAGATTTTTAAGACGGTTGTTTCTCCTTTGATATGACAATTAGGTCATTGATTATGCTTGCCATGTAACCTTGGATCTTTGAGCGGTTGTGTATCATTGACGCGACGATCATGATCAATAAAGATTTTCTTGTTGATTATTGTGTGCCATTTTTTAAGTTAAATGATTTGAAGATTGCTCACCATGCCTGTCGATTATTGTGTGGTATGACAGCGCAAAGATACATCGGTGAACATATGTTGATATGCATCCAAATTAATAATAAAATCTAAATATAGCAAAAGAAAATCAACGATTCTAATCATTTTTTAGCAATTATATGATCGACCGTAGTTTTGTGAATAAAATGACATGCATGTGTTGCCAAAAAAGAAAAAGAAAAATGAACATCCATATTGCTTCAGATAATTGTTTTTATGGCTCTAATTTTATCTTCTTGCCTAGAATACCATGGATATCCATTTTCGTGAAACTTTGCACCTCGATCATGTTTATTACAACTTTTTTAGAATCATTTGATGTTTTTGCTATTTTCCCAATTTTAGTGTTCATCTAGGTGCATGTGCGCCATGTTTGAAAAATCTACATCGTTGCTCTTTTTCATACAAAGCCCTATCTATCTATTACTGGGATTGCAATTTCTCAATCGGCTTCTAAACCGTTGGATCTGCAAGGATTCGTGTGGATTTTTCCTTTTTGGTGTATCACTTTTCATTTTAGTACTTTTACATCATTCTTTTTTATCTTTGTCTTGTCGGTAATTTTTTCTTTCACGTGCTCAATTACCATTGCACGTCCACATGTCGAGGACAACTATAGTTATGTGCATGAAAGGCAGACACACTCCGGCTGAGGTTAACTATATCTACACACGAAGTCGGGCAAGCATGCAACTGTACACGTTTGTCGGCTGGGCGCAACTACAGTCTACAGTTGTACACCTGCCGTCCGCATACAACTTTTTTTTTTGCGAGTGTCCGCATACAACTACAATTGCACATTCCTCATTGGCCACACGCAAGTACAATTGCACAAGCAATACATGTTTTACAATTGGGTTGCTAGATTTTTAAGTTGTAGTATTTATGTTTTTCATATTTATGAAAATATATTAGAACACTAGATCTCATGCAATACATGTTTTAAATTATCGTAACATCTATAGCCATATCTGAAAATGCACATATTTGAAACAACCATCCGAGGGACAGACCCTGTCATGGTGCCCTGTGTTTTGGTGCAGCACAAAACAAGCACACAATATTTGGTCTTTTCTTCACCAAATTAGATCCAACAAGAAAAATGCACATTCTAAAAGCAGCATCTACTTCTCTATGGACATCGCTGAATGCAGAGCTTTATGTCACACAACGACTACTTTTCCGTGTCAAAGACCGCTTAGTGGCCGGTAACGTGTGACTTGAATTTTTTTCTATTACACTATACCTTTTTTAAACAAAACTAGATAATTGCCTGTGCCTTGTAAGGATATAAATATTCTAATAGTATGTTAGTTCAGGATTTACCTGCTCATATTGATGTGATTATGTAAATAAATGTTTATCAAATCAATGTCATAATTTACCTATCTAAATAAATTTAGTATTTTATTTGGTAAGAACTTACTGAGTTAACAAAAAACATAAATTCATTTGGTAAGTCAATAAAATGTGGGATAGTTAAGACTGTTTCAAGAAAAACCGGTAAAAACAAGAGATCAGTGGGGGAAAATCAAAACAGAGAGAGGAAGAGGAAAACGTAGGTAAGGTTTGACGAAGCACCGTGCCTACTAATTGGTGTTTTTTTAATCCTATCCCTAACTATGGTGTTATTTTGTAATTTTATCCTCGGCCCAATATAAATTATAGCTATGCCTATTAGAAATACAAATCTCTATCTCTATCTCTACTACTTAAAAACAATCCAACATTTCCCCTCCGGTCTTGCGTTCTCATTTTCTTCCGCCTCCAACCCGTTTGGATTTTTTACCACCTCCCATGACTACAATTTTTTTCTTACCGAAATGTTGTTTGCTCACATGTTTATCAACCGTAACCCTTTCCCTCTTCCCGCCTTGCGTGAACTGGTGTCTCAGTGAGATCGGGTGGGTGGGCGTGCCTCATGCAGGATTTGGTCCGGATGATGCTCCTATCCTCGAGAGCTCGACGCTGAGGGCGATCCACCGCTGCCACTGCCAGCCTTCTGATCCACAACTGATAGACATGTCTCGAGATCACCATGCGCCTAGGGCTTCGTGCACCATGCAAAGGGACGTGACCACTGTGACGAGGCTGTGCAGCTCACCTCCAAGCACATGCCCAAGGTAAGCTTGGCTACTCCATAGGCTTTGTGATAAATGTGTTTTCTTCAGTTTTCAGGATGGTCATGTTGACGATTTCAAGAACTTGATTGCAAGGTATGGCTATAGCTATTGGTCATGCAATATTGCGAGGCTTGAAAAACATACTTGTTCGACATAACTTTGATTGTGCTCTCATAGGTAAAACCAAACTCTGTCCAATACAAAATTGGCATAGCTTAACATGCTCAAAAGGGTAAGCTTATTTCATTGGAGTTATCATGTCCAATATTCAGAAGAGGATATTCATGTTGATGCATTATCCATAATTATTCTCGTTGTAAGGACGTGATTCCAAGGGGGTCATGGAAAGTAAGCAAGCATGTGAAATAATGTTTATTTCCTTAAATTGGTTGAAATTTTCTATGCTAATGCTTAATTTATATGCTCGAACTTTCAGGTTTGGATTTACTTTTGTAATGGGAAGCTTGCATCAGTTGTTGCAGAAAAAAATGCATTGCTCATAAAGAAGTATTCTGGGCTTTTGAGATATAAATTTTGGTGTTTAGATATTCTATATTTTAGAACCTAATGTTGCATACCGAGCACTATTTTTGCTAGTTGAAAGCTACACCGGGTGCCTTCTACAGAGTAGTTAGTTGTCAGACTCCATTGTTATTGTATTTCTTACACTACTGGAAAACAGGTTATTAATGGCGCACCTATTTTGGCTACTAATGGCGCACATTAGGTGTGCCATTACTAGCACGCCATTAGTAAGTTTTAGTAATGGCGCACATTTGGTACGCCATTACTATCCCAGACAGTAATGGCGCACCTAATAGTGCGCCATTACTAACCCTTACGTGCGCCATTAGTAATAAAGCCAAGTGCGCCACTAGTAATCTTAGAGGTGCGCCACTAGCTAAAAAGCTAGGTGCGCCATCAATAAAGGCTGAAATGCGCCACTAATAGTATATTTGAAAAACAAAAAAATACAAATTAAAAAAGCAACCTATAAGGAAAAATAATTTAAAAACAAAAAATGAAATAGAACCATAATTTTTATTATAGCAAGAATATTACCATGTCTTTACAAGTATCTAATAAAAAGAAAATTGCACAGAAATAAAACAAAATCCTATAACTAATCTTCTACTCCCTCCGTCCAGGAATACCTCTCGCAAGGGGAGGAAATTTTGAACCAAAGTGCATTTTACATTACAACCCGTCATATTTCAAATCAAAATCAATCGAGTCCACGTCCGATCGGTAGCAGCGCCTCGTCCTGGCATCGAGGAGAGCCAGAACTCATCTCTTCGGTAGCTCGTCACCACCCTCCCGGCAACCTCCGACATCACATACCCACCCTCCCAGCGTCGATCAACTGCTTTGAGGTAGCAGATTCCTCCTCTGTGTCTGCTCCTGCAATTAACACTTTGAATGCAATTAACAATTTGAATGTTAATAAGAGGCAAAGACAAGATGGATCAGTATATAACTATGGAGTACATGCACAATTAGATGTTCAAGCTGTTTAATGTCACTCCCATCATCACAATTTCATCTCAGGAAATGGAGTAGAATAGATTTAAGCATAGTGGGAGAACTTGGTGATGTGAGCGAAGCAAACTGCCTACATTCTAGAGATAGAGGAATATAGATATTGTTCCATACGAGTCTGCAAACTTACAATATAGGACCATATAGGCAGCCCTGTCATTGCCAAAAAACAAATATCACAGGCAGGCAGGGATTCTAGAAATAGAGACCAACCAGAATTAACAAGATGACACAGGCCAACAACACAACACACTTGTGTAGTTTTAAAGAGCAGTGAACCCTTGATAATATGGAACGATAACATATAAAGCCCATTCATCGTCAGTAAAGTAAATCTGTGTGTGCCAGACTAGCAGGACTGGATTTAACCGAACAATTAATCACAGCGCACTACTGGACCTTAAAAGAGTTAGCTAGCTAGGGGGGAGGGGGAAGTAAAACTAAAGCATTGCTGGGTTAATCCAACAAATTTGCGATACAGACAGAGTTAATCCATTGGAGTCAGACTTGTTCGTCACCAAAAAATACATGCAAGTTACTAACTTGCTAGCGGACCAAGAAGCTACATGAGGTGATGCATTTGTGACAGCCTCTGTTTCATCCAAACTAGTGTAAATGGATTTGAGCAACCCTAAACCGTGTGCGTACTGTATGGGCGGCCAAATCTGAAGGCACAGGCGGATGGGAGCAGCTTCTCTTTCTCCCCCTTGACCAAATCAGGTCAGAGACACAAATGCTCAGGAATCAGATCTGGAGATGGAAAAAGAGCTAAGGTAGCAGCAACAGGAGAGGATACCTTCCATGGCGTGCGTGGTCCTGGTGGGGAAGGGGAAGGAGCAGCTTCCATGTCGTTGTCCTCCTTCCTACAGAGATGAGACCTCTCATGGTGAGAAGTCCATGGAAGGAGGAGCATAGGGGTCCGGTGCTGTACCTCGTTCCTGTGGCATGCATGCTAGGGTTTCGGGCGCGAGGCATGGCTGCTGGCAGGTCGGACTTCCATGGCCGGCCTCGAGGACCTCGGTGGTCGCGGCCCAGGTGGACGGCGGCGCGCCGAAGCGCAAGGACCCACCCACCCACCCGATGTGGATCTGGGACCTTCCCTTCCTGATCCGCGGATGGGAGAGAAGGTTCTCGATCTACGGATGGGAGAGAAGGTGGGGCGCGGGAGAGGGTGGAGCGGGGACGGCGGCGGCTCCACCACTCCCAGATCCAGCGCCAACGCTGCCTTCCGATCCGTCGCCGCCGAGCTCGGGCTCCTTGGCTGCGACTGCCGCGAGGAGGCGCGAAGGGGACCGAAGAGAGAGGAGGGCAAGGGCCGCCGCGCAGGAAGAGGAGGGAGCACTGGGAGGCAGCATGGATCGGTGCCGGGGCAAGGCCGAGAGACGTGTGTGCGTGGTGTGAGGGAGAAGAGGATAGGGTTTCCGCGCGAGAGAGAGAGGAGAGAGATGGTGGGCGGTCGGGCTGCGGCACTTGCCTACAAAACCACAATGGTGCACCGCATGGAAAAGTGCGCCATTAGTATCAAAAATAGCAATGGTGCATCAAGGGAAAAGTGCGCCATTACTATGTCCAGAAATGGGTCAAAGCTTGGTCAAACATAGTAGTGGCGCACTTTTTACTAGGTGCGTCATTAGTAGTTTTGCAAAAAAAGGAATAAAAAATATAATAAAAAAACAACATTAGTGGCGCACTTTCCGATAGGTGCGCCATTACTAGTTACAACTAGTAATGGCGCACTGTGTCTGGATGCGCCATTAGTATGTTTGGACAGACGCACTAGTTCATTTTTTTTGATACTAATGGCGCACCCTGGGCCAGGTGCGCCATTAGTAGTTTCAACTCTAATAGCGTATCAGAAGGTGGTGCGCCATTATCGCACCGCTTGTCTGGTGCGCCATTAGTGTCAATCCCATCTATAGCCCTTTTTCTAGTAGTGTTAGCCATTCGAGGTGTATATAATAGTGTAAATGCTTCATAAAATAACAAAAATGTATTGAATGCATAATAGAAGTGTATAGCGTTTGCCCTTGGAGAAACTTGTATGGAGTCATATTGTGATCTTATAGATTTATGTTATGATGTTACAAGCTCAAAATAGTGAGTTTCATTTCACATATTACTATACTAGACTCGGCCTTGTTCACCGTTTTAATGCCTACTGTCGGTGTAAAACTGAAAGCCCAATTTGTTTCCAACTAAGGACCAAAACTGCACTTGGATGATCATTTTCAATAATTTTTTCATTGTTGTTATTTTGTTTTCCATGTTCCAGTAACGACAACCTGATACTTGTTTCTACCTTGATGTTAGGCCCTAGGACATGTTAAAGTTTTTTTCGAGGGAATGCCATCATGGCTACTTTATTGCATAGGTAATATAGTTGCATCATTTACAAGGCATTCAATCAGGAAGTCTGGGGGATCATCCTCCCATTTACAAGCTACATTCTCATGAAAAACATTCTTTGCCCTACGTTGGCTTCCCTAAAGCAATGCGAAAACTGAACTGAACCTATCATGCCAGCCAGGATAAAACAATCCGCGTATATTGCTGAAGCTTCGTTCCAGATTCTGTCCTGACCTGAGCATGCGTTAATGACCTCCACCGAATCTGATTCAATTTGGATTGAGTGTAGCCCCATTTCATTTTCTAGCATGAGACCCTGTTTCATCACTAATATTTCTGCTGTATAAGCATCAGGTACATGGGGCAACAAGGAACATGCAGCGGCAATAAACACACCATAGCTATCTCGAATCACCACACCTGTGGAACCGCTGAATGTTTCATGATGAAAGGAGGCGTCAACATTCACCTTAATATTTCCTCTTGGAGGTTTGCTCCATTTTACCCTAGGATGTCGAAGCTGCTTTGCAGTGAAGGTAAAGATGGTTCTGAGCCGATGGAATCTCTTGGCTGATATGTACAAGTCTACATGGATAGTGATATCCATTTTTTTTGTTTGGTTAGAGGGACAATATGTGATGGGATTACTCCATGTTATTTTTTTGAACATAGTACAGACGCAAGCGCTCATATACATGCACATACACCCATCCCTATGAACTCACACACACACCCTACCCCTATGAGCGGCTCCGAAAGACTGAGCCGACATATTATCTTGAAATTTCCGAAGTCGCCGTAGGCACCTCGTCGTCAACGGGGACGTCTCCTCCTACTGAATGCGCATCGCCGGAAATCCTAAAATAAATTCAGGAACAAATGCGAGCACCAGGGCTTGAACCCTGATGGGCTGGGGATACCATAGTCACTCTAACCATCCAACCACTGTTATAGGAACAATTCATGTGTGTGATATCTACAATAGGATACTATTTTTTATACTAGAAATCTAGAATAGACAAGATGGTAAGTATAATTCATGGGGCTTTACAGAGTCACCATTCCATTGTTTTGCTACAAGATGGACACGGGAATTTATTACCTACCAAATCCTCTTCAAAAGGCACCACACTACCAACAGTTAGTAACAATCCTGGTTTATTTTGCACTTTTCAGATGACATTTTGCTCCTGATCATGAACCGTGGATTAGGGCGTATAGTAATGCAGAAACTATATGCTTCTATGTACACATATAGAATGAATTACAATCATATGATTTAAAGCCAGAGTTTTGATCAAGTTTAGCCAAAACAACATTAAAACAAGGAGAAACCTTTGTTTCTTCTGAATACGCATAAAAAGCATATCATACATTTATAGAATGAAGAGGGTATAAACACCCATCCACGAGTTTACAATAGTGCGACTGCTCGCAATACATCCACCTAGACAGGCGATGAAAAATCAGTTTCAAATCCTCTTTGAACTTGCCCGCTAATTTCCACAACTCCTCCACTAGGACCTTATCAATGACATCGACCACAAATAGCGAGGCATTCTCAAACACAATATTTTTCCGATGTTTTGTATATCTCCCACATCACCAGGGTCACGAGTGTCTACCGATATTTCTTGAGTTTCTGCATGGGGCTCAGTGTCCCAACAGACAATCATCCATCCCCGCGTCTATTCGCTATTACCCAAGCCGACATCACTTCATACTAGATCGATCATGCAAAGACGCAGGAAACCACCAGGTGGTCAATGCTTTCTTGTTCCTTGTCACAAAGCGGGCACGCTTCCTGATGCGAAGTCCTCGGCTAGCTAGTCGATCAGAGGTCCAAAACCTGTTAGGGAGGGCAAGCTTGGAGAAGAAATTGCATCGTAGGGGCCCTTCAGATTGGCAAGTGAGCGGATTAAGATCCCGAGGGTTCCCAAGTCTAGCGCACCGATTCCTAGACTCACTCATGAAGAACCACTGGGGAGATCGCGTCCCTCAATGAAAATTACTCTCCCAGCTTCGTGGCCTCCAGATTTGGCCCCAAATCAAGCGGCCATGCCAGGTGCACGGTGTCATGAACTATCCTGGTGGCCCGCACTCGAGGTCTGATCCTCTTGTAAAGGCGTGGGCTGAATTCCTGGAGCCAAAATCCATGCAATCTCATGTGTTCCCGAAAGAATGACGATCTACCATCTTGGGATAGGAAATCTGAGTTTTGGGTGTGAAGACTTTTAATCCTTTGACAGCGTGTTTTGTAGTTTAAGGGAAAGGGATTGGGAATTTATGAGAGGGAGTTGGCTGAGGGATTAGGCTTGGGAAGTGGCAAGTTAGTCCCAGTAATTTGGTATGGGGTGGGGTTATTTATGGGAATAATTTCCATGAACAAAGAAAATAAATGGTAGGTTACGTGAGATGTGCTCCTATTTGGCGTTGCATTTGCAGATCAGGGAGTAGTTAGCGCTGGCCGGTTAGTTTGGAGGAATTTTGTTGCGGGAGGTGGGCCACCAAATATGTAATGATATGTTTTTAGACGTATAATTCCCATTCCTCCGCTGCATTACCAGGGTGCCCCTGGGTAGATATCGATGGGAGTTGGCCCTCCTAATTCCCCTTCCCATTCCCTTACTAATTCCCAAACCCCTGAACCAATCAACGTATTTTTAGTCTCACTAACCTTAAACTCCCATTCCCTACCCCCAACTCTCCGAACCAAACACGCTGTGATTGTTTGGGGGTAACGGGAGTTAAAGAGGGAATAGGGAGGGGAATTCATGTATTAAACTCCCTCAAATTACTTACCCGGGGGAGGCCTGGTAATTCAGATGGAGAAAGGGAATTAGCATTTAACTCCCATTCCCTTTCCCTTGGATTGCCAAACAAGCTGTAAGGTCTAGAGGTGTTAGTTCCCAGCGGCCATAGCTAACGCACACCAATAACAATGTTCAAGCATATGAAATTAGGGAGTCCAAGCACACCAGTCCATTTGGGCAATTTTTCAACCATCTAAAAAATTAAGGAGAAACATGTTTTTTTTGAGAAGGAGGATCACCCTGGCCTCTGCATCTGGGCGATGCATGGAGCTATTTCATTAATTTTTCACCAAGACCATATAAAGTAGTACATTAGGTAGTCTGAAACCACCATCTTAGCAACAACTGTCACTACTCCTGTCCATTTGATGAAGGGATGCCGATAGTCCGAGCCTAATACCAAATAGACATCACACCAAAGCCTAACATCTAAAGCGGAGGCCCCAACCGAGCCACATACTGGGGTTGGGGTACAAACCAGTCCAACGCACTCTCATGTGTCACCGTCGTCATCTTCCATCAATCCATCTTCAGAGCAGAAACTAACGCACCGACTTTGCCAGGCCTATCTGCCATCGTCGCCACCATGATGCCAGACAACGTCCTCCTCCTGCGCGAGTCCATCTCTGTGCATCGAATGTCGAGTCTCCACTGCGCCACGCCGTCGAGATTCGCCGCCATCAATGAGTAAGATGAAGCGCCGCTCCACTAAAGAAGCCGTCCACTAGTCCCTCGAGCTCATTTACACCTCCATGAATGATGCCCCCCGGGGGGAAACGACACCAGAGCACCGCCGTCATCCGATCTACTGATCTAGGGTCTCCCCCGAAGGTAGCGGATAGAGGTCTGGAGCTTCTCCATGGCAATGCCTTCAAGAAGATAACGACACAAAAGAGTGCCGCCATCTCCGGTCTTGGCAACAAGACAAGGACTAGGTTTTCACTCGGATCTGCTCGACGAACCTCCATCTCGCATCGTGCGCACATACCACGACCGCTCTCCGCCGCCTCGGAGCGATCAAGCCACTCTGCATAGATCAGATCTGACCGGAGGGCCAACCATGTTCACAACCGACCAGTCCACCAATGCCCTCCACGCCGCCGCCGATCCGAGGTGCTGCAACACCGCGGCCATCCGCCGTGGAGGCTCGGATCCAGAGCGCACTTCCGCTCCCCCCGGGTGCCCCGTGCCACCCTCGTGCGCGAGAAGGAGAGTCTCCTCCGCCACCACCATCAGCCGCCGGGCTTAGCCCGGCTGCTTCCTCCAGCGGCGGCAGAGGGGAGGGGTGGGAGGGGGAGTGACCGGCGAATAAGGTTGGGTCCCCTCACCGCCCGTGCGGGGGGCGTCGGACGGGAGAGGAAGGGAGGAAGCGGCGGGCGGCAGCTCTGCTATGTGTCGGCGGCAACGCTGCTGCTAGGTTAGCTCGCGTAGGTTAGCGGCTATGAAGATTTATTAGAACGACACCTAAGGAGAAACATGTGCATCTATGAAATCTTCATGATTCTAAAGAAGCCTCTAATAGGCCAGTTTTCTGCCTCTTACCACAATTAACTTACTATATATATAACGTTGGACCGACCAAATTGGTGGTCACAGCCACGGTTACATTGTGAGGGAAATCTGATAGCCAGAGCCGCTGTTCGGTGCATCTAACTATAGTTGCCAACTCATGGGCAGGCTTGTTACAATCTCTTGGGCAATGAACAATGCTCCACTTGTTAAAACTCGTTGGTAGGAGATATCTAGCCTCACGAAAGACAGCACCAAGGTTGGAGCGGTCATGCACCGTGGAATTAATGGTTTGAGCAAGTCCAAGACAGTCTGTCTCAAAAATGACACGCCCCATACCATGCTTCTCAGCTAAGTGTATGGCATGCAACAACGCAGTTGCTTCAGGGTGCAGAGCTTAACTTATGTGCACAAGCCTTCCAGCAGCAGCAAACAACACCTCACCTGTATGATCTCGAGCCACACAGCCCCAACCCGTGGTCTGTTTAGCAACATCAAAAGCACTGTCAATATTGAGGTTAACCTTATCCGCCATCGGTTTACTCCACAGAGGTTTGCTCAGAATCTGCGCTTTCTTTGTTTTTGCATAAAAGACACACCATTCAGCAACATGCTTCTCCAAAAGGAAGCAGAACTCCTCAGGTCTAGCTCTCTTTTGTTTATGATTTCCTTTATTCCTCTCCGTCCACCACAGCCATAGAAAGCATATGATTCTCAGCTTCCTGTCCTCTGAAAGGGCAAATATGGTGGCGAGGATTTCGCTCGGTGACTGACATTGCAGCCGGTTTAACCGGGACGACTCCAGCTCACACACACGCCAAATCTTCTTGAGCTCCTTACATCTGAAGAAAAGATGTCCACCATCCTCCGGTAATCTATGGTAAAGGACACAGCTAGTATCGAGTTCAATCCCAATCCATTCAATATTCCTCGGCATAGGGTTACTATTATGTGTGACTCTCCACAAAAAATGATGCACTTTCCTGGGACATCTAATCTTCCAGAGGTTCTGCCACATTTTTCCATAAGCTGTATCACCGGCAGCACCCTCACCCTGCTGCCTAGGGGCCATCCGTTTCTTCATGTCAAGGTGAACTCTGTACGCAGACCTCACTGAAAATAAGCCCTTGCTATCGAATTGCCAAGCCAAGAACTCCTCATGTTGCTCAAAAATTGGAATCTTTAGTATTATATCAGTCTCTTCCGGATTGAACATTTGTCTAACCAACAGCTCATCCCAGGAGTGTGTATACGGGTCGATAAGCTCTGAGACTTTAGTCAGGATGGTATTGCAATGGGGAGACCTTGGAAACCGAACAACACCAGCAGGGAGCAAGGGGTCCTACCAGATCCGGATATGCTCACCCGAACCCACCCTCCACACCATCCCCTCCTTCACGACGGACACCCCTTGAAGGATGCTCCGCCAAACATAACTGATGCCCGGGGTCGCTGTAGCTGCAAAAATGTCGCCGTCCGGGTAGTATTTAGCACATAGAACACGAGCATAGAGCGAGTCCGGTGCCTGGATCAGCCTCCAAACTTGGCGAGACAACATTGAAATATTGAATGCGTGTAGATCCCTAAACCCCAGCCCTCCCTGTTCCTTCGGATGGGTCATCTTCTCCCAGCTAGCCCAGTGATGTTTATGCTCATCTCTTGGTTATCCCACCAAAACGTCAGATCATGTCGCTTATACTCTCGCCCAAGGACTTTGTCAGATCAAAATAGGCCATGGCATAGGCTGGAATTGCTTGGGCAACCATTTTTATTAGGATTTCCTTACCCTTCTTTGACAGCATCTTGATTTTATAACCCTGAAGTAGGTCCCGGATTCTGTCTCAGAGGTATTCAAAAGCAGGCTTGACAAGCCTTGCCCACATAGTGAGGCAGCCCCAAATACTTGCCTTGTTGACCTTCGTTCTGTAGGCCGAGAAGATGCAGTAAGGTTTGTTTCCTAAGCTGCGACGTGTTCTTGCTGAAGAGCACAGAAGACTTGTCCCGATTAATCATTTGGCCCGACTCCTTCTCTTATACTTCAAGAATTTCATTCACCATGGACACACTCTCCTCGGTGGCCTCCAACAACAGCAAGGAATCATCAGCGAAAAGCAGGTGTGTGATGGTAGGGGCCTCAGATGCTACTTTGATGCCTCTAATCGAACCCATGGATTCGTCATGGTCAAGCAAAGCGGAGAAACCCTCAACACAAATAAGAAATAAGTACGGAGAAATTGGGTGTCCCTGCCTCAAACCTTGTCCTGGAATAACTGTCTCGGTACAAGACCCATTTACCTTAAATCTGCAGCGTACAGTACGCATAAACTTGCTGATTTGTCCCACAAAGGTACTATCAAAACCCAACCGTGTCATGATCTTCTCCATAAAATCCTAGTTCACCCTATCGTAGGCCTTACTCATATCAAGTTTGAGTGCCGCATAGCTAGTGGCTCCAATTCTCTTTCTCTTCAAAAAGTGTATCATCTCATAAGCCAAAATCCCAGTTCACCCTGTCGTAGGGGCACGAAAGCACTCTGGTTTGGTGATATGATATCTCCCAGTATGCACTTCAGTCTGTTGGCAAAAACCTTGGACACGAGCTTATACACAACATTACAGAGGCTAATAGGGCGTAGATCCTTCAATCTTTCTGGGTTCTGGACCTTTGGGATAAGCACCACAAGGGTGTCGTTCCATCCCTCTGGAATACAGCCGCCTCGTAATACTTGTAAAACCTCGCCCACAACAACATCATCACCAATCAGCTGCCAATAGTGCTTATAGAAGATCGCTGGTAAGCCATCAACGCCAAGTGCTTTGAGATCACCAATGTTATCTAGAGCCTTCTTAACCTCCTCTGCAGTAAAATCCGCCGTTAAGTACTCGTACAGTTGGGCAGAGATTTTTGGTGCTACGTTATTTAGAATTACCATAGTGTCAGCACCTGCCATGAGGGTAAATAAGCTAGAAAAATAATTAGTAATGAGGGCCTTCAAGCCCTCCTCCCCGGTCACCACCACCCCGTCCTCCCTCACTAGCTTGGTTATGGTATTTTTCCGCCTTCGTTCAAACGCATACACCTGAAAATATTTAGTGTTGCTGTCTCCTTTAGACAACCAATCAGCATGTGCCCTTTGCCGGCTTGCCACATCAATCTGTTCCTCAAGTCTCTCAAGCTTGTATTTGACTGTTAGCTCCTTCCGAATCATACTCCGTGACAAAGGTAGCCGCCGGATCTCCTCTAGTTCCAGTTTCAAAATCCTTGCTCGTTTTTGTAAATCACCCAAAACATCCCGACTCCATACATGTAATGCGTTATTAACAGCTGCAAGTCTTCTAGCCACTGAAGGACCAGAAGCTCTCTCCCATTACTGATGAACCAAGTTGTCGCAGTCCTCCTCAAGTAACCACGGGGCTTCAAATCGCTTCATCTGTGTACCACCTCCCTTATTCATCATCCGCCTACTGCCATCAACCCATAGAGAAATAGGTCTATGGTCCGAGTGTTCAGGATAACCATTAACGACTTTATAGTGGGGAAAACGCGCACACCACGTTGGGGTAGCCACCACTCTGTCAAGGCGCTCACGGATATAACCATCAATGCGATAATTGTTATTCCTCTAGGTGAAAACATCACCCTCAAAACCAAGGTCTTTAAGATTACAAAAATCAAAATCTAAAGCATCACGGAAGTTTTGATTACCTTACATGGATGTTCACTCAACTTGGACGAAAAACTCAGTTTGGTCACTGGACTTAGAGTTACGTTGTTTACAATCACTAAGGTGGTTTTATTGAATAGAACTTGCTACTATTTGTTTCAAAGAAGAACTCCACCAATGCCTATTATATGATAGACACGATTGATATTTGAACCACTAAAATAAGTATGCCCCACATTCATATGCACAGACAATTTAACTTTTTTTTGCGGGAGAGGACAGTTTAACCAGTAACTAAAAAAATGCAAGACATAATCCAGGAGGCTATCTCATTTGCCCGCGCGTTAACAAGGAACTGATTAATACATGAAGATATAATAGGTAAAAATTACTTCTAGAACATTTTGATAAGGAAAGAATAAATACATGAAGATATAATAGGCAAAAATTGATTATAAAGTATTTGCCAAAACATTAATATAGGAAATAATAAAATGATATTAAATCCATTCTCCGATCTCTATATAAAGACTAGCACGCCCTATTCCGGTGACAGCGTCGCTACAGAAGGACAACAACGCTACGAAGAGAAGGATCCCCAACATGACGAGCACCAGAGACAACACTCGCATTCTGTGCTTGATGGCTCTTGTCGCCATGTCTACCACCATCATTTCCTGCCATGCAGCAGGTACCTACTCCCTTCATTCACAAATGTAACATATTATATATATATTTATGCATACTACATACAGACTGAAATAAGTGAGCAAACATACTAAAATGCATCCATATACATTTAAATCAGAAAAAGTCATCATAGAATGCTTTTACCACGCTTGCCACGTGGTGTATTTATTCTCTCTTTCATGTGCAAAATGAATTACTTTCTTCAATCTAAATTCATCAAAATTCTAGTTTTATCAAAAAAAACTTTATCAAAATTCTAGCTTTGTCCTAGGTTAAATCTTTTCAATTTTGATCAAGTTTATAGAGAAATATGCTAATATTTACGACATCAAATATATATTATGGATACATATTTTATGATGGAACTAATTTGGTGTTGTAGATGTTGAAATTTTCTCTATAGACTTGGTCAAACTTAAAGAAGTCTGACTTAAGATAAAGTTGGAATTATAACTATTTTCTGGAAGGAAGGAAGCACCCTGGTAATCGATTGCTATGCAATATAAATGCACTAACGTGGTTATCACTCCATTGTTCATAGGTACAACAGGTCTGGGTATAACAAGCACTTTTACGAAATTGTGTGTAGCCGCAAAAGGTTGTGCGCCCCCAATCCAACCTAGTGGCAACGTTCAGTGCAAGGCTTATTGTGTAGGCCAAGGTTACAATAAGGATAAAAGCTATTGCTCACCAGATAATGGCGGCATGTGCTGCTGCGAGAAGTAATGAATTACATGTATTGCCATGTGCTGGAAAGATATGGTGCACCATTGAGAATATCTATCTATGCACATCGGAAATTACTTCACATGAAGAATAATCAATATATATACACTTCCGCTTCGATACACCCCCCCCCCCCCTAAACACACGGCTGTGATTACCGTATACCCCTTTATAATGATGGGCATGATGCTTTGCCGCTCCACTACGCTGCTCTTTTGTTAAAAAACAGCATAAAATTTATAAGAACAAACTAGGCCGAAGCGTAAGACCGGTCCATCGGCCCATCAATCTCGATCTCCCAAGAAAATGTTATGTGTTTTATGCGCACTTCAAAGGGCTCGATCTACTGACCTCTGGAATAATAAAGCTTGTAAAAAACTTGGGGCGACCAACTAGACAGTAGTTTATGGTTAGAGAAAGTGAAATAACCTTTATGACTTCAGCATTCTATAAGTATATAAAATTATCAACAGTAGGATTCCTATCATTTGTGGAGATATTTTCTAAAATGCCAAAACGCCTCCATTCACTTGAGGCAGGTGAGGAAAGAGAAACCTTCACTTTTTCGAGGCGTTTCATCAAAATACTTTGAAATAAATCTATATTAAAGCAATTAAAAAGAACACCTCAAAATACTTTTTATGCACGCAACCTGCCATAGACGACAACTTGATCCAGTCGGATATTTTTCTCTAAAACGGTAGGGCCAAGTTAGATTTTGACACAGGGACCTCGAATTTGATGGACTGGCCCTGGAACACACGAACACTCCCAGCTCCAAGGAGGAACAACATTCGCCAAATTGAAAAACGTTCATCGATTAGAATAAAAGTTCACGATTTTGACAAAAAATAAAAAAGTTCATTGATTTGAAAACAAGTTCACGAATTTGAAAAAAGTCCAGAAATTAAATACTTTATTCAAAGGAGGCCGTCTGATTGGGCCGGTTTACTGTCGCGCATGAAAAAAGGAAAAAAGAAATTAATAATTTTAAGTACCTTTTTAAATTATAATTTTAAATATTTTTTTGTTTCAAATCTGACATGGATGCCTACCATGGGCATGCCTATCTGGCAGAAGTTGAGGTCATTTCATGAATGTCCAAAAGGACAACATGTTCAACGGAGGGTGTTGGGCCAGAAGGCATCGTTTGAGAGCATATTGTTTTCAGACATCCTAGAAATGGCTCCATTTTTTTCCATGGCCTTTTACGACAGTTTCAGGCATTGTGTCAACTTTTTTTTTGTTTTTGACAAATTTTGCATTTTCTAAAGATTTCTCGGTCAAAAAAGATCAATAAATGGTCGGACGTGTCACAACTTGGATAAGGTGTAAAAAGTCGTTCAAACCTGACATGGATGCCTACCATGGGCATGCCCACCTGTTTGTTGGGGAACGCAGTAATTTCAAAAAAAATCCTACGCACACGCAAGATCATGGTGATGCATATCAATGCGAGGGAAGAGTGTTGTCTACGTACCCTCGTAGACCGTAAGCGGAAGCGTTATGACAACGCGGTTGATGTAGTCGTATGTCTTCACGATCGACCGATACTAATACCGAAAGTACGACACCTCCGCGATCTGCACACGTTCCGCTCGGTGACGTCGCACGAACTCACGATCCAGCAGAGTGTCGAGGCAGAGCTTCGTCAGCACTACGGCGTGATGATGATGCTAGCGGAACAAGGCTTCACCTAAGCATCACTACGATATGACTGAGGTGGATTATGATGGAGGAGGGCACCGCACACGGTTAAGGCCAACTCCACCGCGCGACCCTAAACGGACGTCCGTTTTGTCCGGATTCTGTCCGTTTGGGTAGGGATTTGGGGTCGTGTCCGGGCGTGTCCTGGGATGCGTTGGCCGTGTGCCCACCGCGCGGACGCATCCCGGCCGCATCTTGTCCGCGTATTATTTCTTTGCAAGTCCTTAACTTTATTTCATCATTCATTTTTGGTACATGGAAAATGCATCATCACATTTTGACTAGTAAAGCAAGGCCAAAGAAAACAAGAACCACAAGGATACATTTTAGAAGATACCCAATTTTCATAACTGCTCCCTTGAGTTGGGTTAGGGCCTTCTCGACGCACTCGTTGTTGATCTGTGGAGGAGGGTCGATCTGGCATCCTCCTTTCTTCTTCAAGCCAGAAGGCTCGATCTGGCATCCTCCTTTCTTCTTCAAGCCGGAAGTCGATGTTGCTTCCTCCTCACACCTAGTCTCGTGTCTACCCTCTAATCTAGCAACAAGTGCACTTGTCTCATTTACAGCCTCTATGCTAGCTAAAAGTGCATGAACATGTACTAAATTTCAGTCTATCAATATATCGATGTACTCTTCTTCCCAATACCAAAACTTGCATCCATTCTACACAACAAAATTTGAAGTTAGCACAACTAGTCAAATCTAGAGCACAAACCGAAGCTAAAAAAGCGCATACCTCATCGTTTAAGCACTTGATGAACACCCATCCGGGATGTTCCGGCGTTGTAGACACGTGGCGCACGACCATCCTTGGGCAGTGGTCACACTTAATGAGTGGCAACGGTGCACCGGCGAGCTTTTGGGCAAGCACCGAGCCCGGCCGACCGCCATTCGTGTATCTGCCGGCGGACCACCGACGGTGCAGATCCGAGCGGCTAGAGGAGGAGCCACTGCCTGCATGTGGCCTTGCGGCCCTGCCAGGGCCTTCCGGCAAGGTGCCCAGCCAGTCCATGGCGCGGCCCGGCCTCCCACAGCCGGCCGAGCTCAAGACCGACCGGATCCGCCCCAAAACCGGCCGGCGGGTGCGCAAACCAGGTGGCCGTGGTTGGGTAGCTCGGTGGCACCGAGGGGAAGGGGTTGGGCGAGCTCGCGTCTGAACTGCACGGCTGCAATGGCAGCGGCGGTGGCGGCGGCAGTGAGGGGAAGAGTGGAGGGGGTGCTGCCGGAGGGAGGGAGGGGGGCGGATAGAAAAAGGCCCGTCTTGTGCCACCGACGGGCGGGCCAGGGGAGGACATGCGCAGACGACCCGCGCATCCGCGTGGTGTCCGTTTCACCCCAAAAGCGGCGCAAACTTGGGCCGCGGATGGGTCGAAAGCGGACACAAAGCGGACAAAAGTCCGTTTGCTCCCGCGCGCTGGGCCGCCTTTTTTGTCCCTTTTACCCCAAACGGACGGGGCCGGACAGGATAGGGTCGTGCGGTGGAGTTGGCCTAAGGGATCAATGATCAACTTGTGTGTCCATGGGGTACCACCTCCGCCCAGGAGTGGAGAAGGGGGAGAGGGCCGGCCTCCTAGGCGCGCCCAAGGGGGAGTCCTACTCCCAGTGGGAGTAGGATTCCCCTTCCCTAGTTGGAGTAGGAGAGGGAAGGAAGGGGGAGAAGGAGAGAAGGAAAGGGGGGCCGGCTCCCCTCCAATTCGGATTGGGCTTGGGGGGAGGGCGCCCCCACTTTGGCCGCCGCCTCCTCCTTTCCACTATGGCCCATTAAGGCCCATTGACTCCCCGGGGGGTTCCGGTAACCCCCCGGTACTCCGGTATATGCCCGAACTCTCTCGAAATATTTCCGATGTCCAAACATAGTCATCCAATATATCGATCTTTATGTCTCGACCATTTCAAGACTCCTCGTCATGTCCATGATCACATATGGGACTCCGAACTACCTTCGGTACATCAAAACACATAAACTCGTAATACTGATTGTCACCGAACGTTAAGCGTGCGGACCCTACGGGTTCAAGAACTATGTAGACATGACCGAGACATGTCTCTGATCAATAACCAATAGCGGAACCCGGATGTTCATATTGGTTCCCACATATTCTACAAAGATCTGTATCGGTCAAACCACATAACAACATACGTTGTTCCCTTTGTCATCGGTTTGTTACTTGCCCGAGATTCGATCGCCGGTATCTCAATACCTAGTTCAATCTCGTTACCGGCAAGTCTCTTTACTCGTTCCATAATGCATCATCCCACAACCAACTCATTAGTCACATTGCTTGCAAGGCTTATATTGATGTGCATTACCGAGAGGGCCCAGAGATACCTCTCCGACAATCGGAGTGACAAATCCTAATCTCGATCTATGCCAACTCAACACACACCATCGGAGACACCTGTAGAGCACCTTTATAATCACCCAGTTACGTTGTGACGTTTGGTAGCACACAAAGTGTTCCTCCGGTATTCGGGAGTTGCATGATTTCATAGTCATAGGAACATGTATAAGTTATGGAGAAAGCAATAGCAACAAACTAAATGGTCATCGTGCTAAGCTAACTGATGGGTCAAGTCAATCACATCATTCTCTAATGATTTTATCCCGTTAATCAAATGACAACTCATGCCTATGGTTAGGAAACATAACCATCATTGATTCAACGAGCTAGTTAAGTAGAGGCATACTAGTGACATTCTGTTTGTCTATGTATTCACACATGTACTAAGTTTCTGGTTAATACAATTCTAGCATGAATAATAAACATTTATCATGATATAAGGAAATATAAATAACAACTTTATTATTGCCTCTAGGGCATATTTCCTTCAGTCTCCCACTTGCACTAGAGTCAATAATCTAGATTGTAATGATTCTAACACTTATGGAGTCTTGGTGCTGATCATGTTTTGCTCATGCGAGAGGCTTAGTCAATGGGTCCGCAACATTCAGATCCGTATGTATCTTGCAAATCACTATGTCTCCCTCCTTGACTTGATCGCGGATGGAATTGAAGCGTCTCTTGATGTGCTTGGTTCTCTTGTGAAATCTGGATTCCTTTGCCAAGGCAATTGCACCAGTATTGTCACAAAAGATTTTCATTGGACCCGATGCACTAGGTATGACACCTAGATCGGATATGAACTCCTTCATCCAGACTCCTTCATTTGCTGCTTCCGAAGCAGCTATGTACTCCACTTCACACGTAGATCCCACCACGACGCTCTGCTTGGAACTACACCAACTGACAGCTCCACCATTTAATAAAAATACGTATCTGGTTTGTGACTTAGAGTCATCTGGATTTAGTGTCAAAGCTTGCATCAACGTAACCGTTTACAACGAGCTCTTTGTCACCTCCATAAACGAGAAACATATCCTTAGTCCTTTTTAGGTATTTCATGATGTTCTTGACCGCTGTCCAGTGATCCACTCTTGGATTACTTTGGTACCTCCCTGCTAAACTAATAGCAAGGCACACATCATGTCTGGTACACAACATTGCATACATGATAGAGCCTATGGCTGAAGCATAGGGAACACCTTTCATTTTCTCTCTATCTTCTGTAGTGGTCGGGCATTGAGTCTGACTCAACTTCACACCTTGTAACACATGCAAGAACCCTTTCTTTGCCTGATCCATTTTGAACTTCTTCAAAACTTTATCAAGGTATGTGCTTTGTGAAATTCAATATCATTTCCAATCAACAATATGTTATCTACATATAATATCAGAAATGCTACGGAGCTCCCACTCACTTTCTTGTAAATACAGGCTTCTCCAAAAGTCTGTATAAAACCATGTGCTTTGATCACACTATCAAAGCGTATATTCCAACTCCGAGAGGCTTGCACCAGTCCATAAATGGATCGCTGGAGCACACTTTCATGATGCTCTGGAGAGGGGAATCCGTCGCCATCGTCATCATCAACCATCCGTCATCACCAATTTCATGATGCTCACCGCCGTGCGTGAGTAATTCCATTGTAAGCTTGCTGGACGGTGATGGGTTGGATGAGATCTATCATGTAATCGAGTTAGTTTTGTTAGGGTTTGATCCCTAGTATCCACTATGTTCTGAGATTGTTGTTGCTATGACTTTTGCTATGCTTAATGCTTGTCACTAGGGCCTGAGTGCCATGATTTCAGATCTGAACCTATTATGTTTTCATAAATATATGAGAGTTCTTGATCCTATCTTGCAAGTCTATAGTCACCTATTATGTGTTATGATCCGTTAACCCCGAAGTGACAATAATCGGGATACTTACCTGTGATGACCATAGTATGAGGAGTTCATGTATTCACCATGTGTTAATGCTTTGGTCCGGTACTCTATTAAAAGGAGGCCTTAATATCCCTTAGTTTCCGCTAGGACCCTGCTGCCACGGGAGGGTAGGACAAAAGATGTCATGCAAGTTCTTTTCCATAAGCATGTATGACTATATTCGGAATACATGCCTATATTACATTGATGAATTGGAGCTAGTTCTGTGTCACCCTAGGTTATGACTGTTACATGATGAACCGCATCCAGCATAATTCTCCATCACCGATCCAATGCCTACGAGCTTTTCATATATTGTTCTTCGCTTATTTACTTTTCCGTTGCTATTGTCACAATCATTACAGAACACCAAAAATATTACTTTTGATATCGTTATCTTTTGCTACCGTACCACCACTATCATATTACTTTGCTACTAAACACTTTGCTGTAGATATTAAGTTTCTAGGTGTGGTTGAATTGACAACTCAGCTGCTAATACTTGAGAATATTCTTTGGCTCCCCTTGTGTCGAATCAATAAATTTGGGTTGAATACTCTACCCTCGAAAACTGTTGCGATCCCCTATACTTGTGAGATGGAGTAGTTTTAAATGGTGAACATCACTATGTTGATCATATCTACTATATGATTCACGCTCGACCTTTCAATCTCTAGTGTTCCGAGGCCATATCTACATATGCTAGGCTCGTCAAGTTTAACCTGAGTATTTCTGCGTGTGCAAAACTGGCTTGCACACGTTGTATATGAACGCAGAGCTTATCACACCCGATCATCACGTGGTGTCTCAGCATGACGAACTTTGGCAACGGTGCATACTCAAGGAGAACACTTGTACCTTGAAATTTAGTGAGAGATCATCTTATAATGCTACCGCCGAACTAAGCAAAATAAGATGCATAAAGGATAAACATCACATGCAATCAAAATATGTGACATGATATGGCCATGATCATCTTGCGCCTGTGATCTCCATCTCCAAAGTACCGTCATGATCTCTATCATCACCGGCATGACACCATGATCTCCATCATCTTGATCTCTATCAATATGTCATCACATGGTCGTCTCGTCAACTATTGCTCTTGCAACTATTGCTATCGGATAGCGATAAAGTAAAGCAATTATTTGGCGCTTGCATCTTATGCAATAAAGAGACAACCATAAGGCTTCTACCAGTTGCCGATAACTTCAACAAAACATGATCATCTTATACAACAACTTATATCTCATCACGTCTTATCACATTACAACAAGCCTTGCAAAAACAAGTTAGACGTCCTCTACATTGTTGTTGCAAGTTTTACATGGCTGCTATGGGTTGAGCAAGAACCGTTCTTACCTACGCATCAAAAACCACAACGCGGTATAGTAATTGCTTTTTGATCTTCAGAAAGAACCCTGTTCATTGAATCCGATTCAACTAAAGTTGGAGAAACTGACACCCGCCAGCCACCTATGTGCGAAGCACGTCGGTAGAACCAGTCTCGCGTAAGCGTACGGGTAATGTCGGTCTGGGCCGCTTCATCCAACATTACCGCTGAATCAAGAAACAACCAGTGACGGCAAGCAATATGTATATACCCACGCCCACAACTCCTTTGTGTTCTACTCGTGCATATAACATCTACACATAAACCTGGCTCTGATACCACTGTTGGGGAACGTAGTAATTTCAAAAATTTCCTACGCACACGCAAGATCATGGTGATGCATAGGAGCAAGAGGGAAGAGTATCATCCACGTACCCTCGTAGACCGTAAGCAGAAGCATTATGAGAACACGGTTGATGTAGTCGAACGTCTTCATGATCTGACCGATCCAAGTACCGAGCGCATGGCACCTCCGAGTTCAGCACGCGTTTAGCTCGATGACATCCCATGAAATCCGATCCAGCAGAGCTTCACGGGAGAGTTCCGTCAGCACGACGGTGTGATGACGGTGATGATGTTGCTACCGACGCAGGGCTTCGCCTAAACACCGCTACAATATGATCGAGGTGAATTATGGTGGTGGGGGGCACCGCACACGACTTGGAACAATCAACTTGTGTGTTCTAGGGTGCCCCCTACCCCCGTATATAAAGGAGCAAGGGGGGAGGCCGGCCGACCCCTGTAGGGCGCGCCAGGAGGAGTAGTCCTACTCCTATTAGGAGGAGGAAAGGAAGGAGAGAGGGAGAAGGAAGGAGAGGGAGGAAAGGAGGAAAGGGGGGCCAGCCCCTAGTCCAATTCGGTTTGGGCTAGGGGGGCCGCGCGCCCTGCCTCCTCTCTTCCACCACCTGGCCCATGAGGCCCAATACTTCTTCCCCGTATTCTCATAACTCCCGGGAACTCCGAAAAATACCCGAATCACTCGGAACCTTTCCGATGTCCGAATATTGTCATCCAATATATCGATCTTTATGTCTCGACCAATTCGAGACTCCTCCGCATGTACCCGATCTCATCCGGTACTCCGAACTACCTTCGGTACATCAAATCACATAAACTCATATTACCGATCGTCACTGAACGTTAAGCGTGCGGACCCTACGGGTTCGAGAACTATGTAGACATGAACGAGACACGTCTCTGGTCAATAACCAATAGCGGAACCTGGATGTTCATATTGGCTCCTACATATTCTACGAAGATCTTTATCGGTCAAACCGCATAACAACATATGTTGTTCCCTTTGTCATCGGTATGTTACTTTCCCGAGATTCGATCATCGGTATCTCAATACCTAGTTCAATCTAGTTACCGGCAAAATTCTTTACTCGTTCCGTAATGCACTATCCCGCAACTAACTCATTAGTTGCATTGCTTGCAAGGTTTATAGTGTTGTGCATTACCGAGAGGGCCCAGAGACACCTCTCCGACAATCGGAGTGACAAATCATAATCTCGATCTATGCCAACTCAACAAGTACCATCGGAGACACTTGTAGAGCACCTTTATAATCACCCAGTTATGTTGTGACGTTTGGTAGCACACAAAGTGTTCCTCTGGTAATCGGGAGTTACATAATCTCATAGTCATAGGAACATGTATAAGTCATGAAGAAAGCAATATCAGTAAACTAAAATGATCAAGTGCTAAGCTAACAGAATGGGTCAAGTCAATCACACCATTCTCCTAATGATGTGATCCCGTTTATCAGATGACAACTCATGTCCATGGTTAGGAAACATAACCATCTTTGATCAACGAGCTAGTCAAGTAGAGGCATACTAGTGACACTCTGTTTGTCTATGTATTCACGCATGTACTAAGTTTCCGGTTAATAAAATTCTAGCATGAATAATAAACATTTATCATGACATAAGGAAATAAATAATAACTTTATTATTGCCTCTAGGGCATATTTCCTTCACCAGGCCACTGTGTCGCGCCAAGTGCGTGTCTAGGCACTGGCACCGCCTCATCTCGGACCCCCACCACCGCAGGAGGCTCCCCCAGACCCTTGTCGGCATCTTCTACGTCACCAGGGATGAGCGGCACCCCCAGGAGGTCCACAATTTTGCCAGCCTCCTCCCGAAGCTAGGACGCAGGGCTCTCGTCCACCCCTCCCTCTCCTTCCTGCCTTGCTACGAGTGCTGCAAGTTGGCGGACTCCCGGCCTCCTCCTTGATGGGGAACGTAGCATGCAATTTCAAAAAATTTCTTATGCTCACGCAAGATCTATCTAGGAGATGCATAGCAACGAGAGGGGGAGAGTGTGTCCACGTACCCTCGTAGACCGAAAGCGGAAGCGTTAGCTTAACGCGGTTGATGTAGTCGAACGTCTTCTCGATCCAAATGATCAAGCACTGACGTACGACACCTCCGAGTTCTGCACACATTCAGCTTGATGACGTCCCTCGAACTCTTGATCTAGTAAAGTGTCGAGGGAGAGTTCCATCAGCATGATAGCGTGGTGACGGCGATGGTGAAGTGATCCGCGCAGGGCTTCGCCTAAGCACTACGTGAATATGACTGGAGGCGTAAACTGTGGAGTGGAGCTCCGCACACGACTTGGAACAATTGATGTGTGTTAGAGGCACCCCCAGCCCCCGTATATAAAGGAGGGAGAGGGGAGGAGGCCGGCCCTAGGCGCGCCCCAAGTAGGAGGAGTCCTACTTGGGCTCCTAGTAGGATTCGGCCCCCTTCCTTTTATCGGAGGGGGAAAGGGGGAAGGAGAGAGAGGGAGAAGGAAAGGGGGACGCCGCCCCCTCCCCTAGTCCAATTCGGACTCCTCCCTTGTGGGGGGCGCGCCACCCCTATGTGGGCTGGTGTGCCTCCCTCCTATGGCCCATATGGCCCATATCTTCCCCCGGGGGGTTTCGGTAACCCCCCGGTACTCCGATATGTACCCGATACATTCCGAAACACTTCCGGTGTCCGAATACTATCATCCAATATATCAATCTTTACCTCTCGCCCATTTTGAGACTCCTCGTCATGTTCGTGATCTCATCCAAGACTACGAACAACATTTGGTCACCAAATCACATAACTCATATAATACAAAATCGTTATCGAACATTAAGCATGCGGACCCTACGGGTTCGAGAACTATGTAGACATGACTGAGACACCTCTCCGGTCAATAACCAATAGCAGAATCGAGATACTCATATTGGTTCCTACAAATTCTACGAAGATCTTTATCGGTCAAATCGTAATGACAATATACGTCATTCCCTTTCTCATTGGTATGTTACTTGCCCGAGATTCGATCGTCGGTATCTTCATACCTAGTTCAATCTTATTACCGGCAAGTCTCTTTACTCGTTCTGTAATGCATCATCCCGCAACTAACTCATTAGTCACATTTCTTGCAAGGCTTATCATGATGTTCATTACCGAGAGGGCCCAAAGATACCTCTCCGATACTCGGAGTGATAAATCCTAATCTCGATCTATGCCAACCCAACAAACACCTTCAGAGATACCTATAGAGCATCTTTATAATCACCCAGTTACGTTGTGACATTTGATAGAACACAAGGTATTCCTCCGGTATTGGGGAGTTGCATAATCTCATAGTCAAAGGAATATGTACAAGTCATGAAGAAAGCAATAGTAATAAAACTCAACGGTCATTATGCTAAGCTAACAGATGGGTCTTGTCCATAACATCATTCTCCTAATGATGTGATCTTGTTCATCAAATGACAACTCATGTCTACGGTTAGGAAACATAACTATCTTTGATTAATGAGCTAGTCTAGTAGAGGCTTACTAGGGAAATTATGTTTTGTCTATGTATTCACACATGTATCAAGTTTCCAGTTAATACAATACTAGCATGAATAATAAACATTTATCATGATATAAGGAAATATAAACAATAACTTTATTATTGCCTCTAGAGCATATTTCCTTCACTCCTCTATCGCTACTTCTTCGACGGTGATCTCCCGGAGATGTTCCGCTACATGGTGTGCAATTCCACCAGCGGAACCTGGCTCGAATTGCCCGAACCCTCCTAGGCTGCCGCCGCGCCAAGCCGCCCACAACCTATTTGGCTTTCGATCCAGCCATTTCCTCGCCTTTTCGTGTGTTTGAGTTCTCTGAGTTTGAGAACAAATACTGCTTGGCTGGTGCAGCAATCTACTCGTCCAGAACAGGGGTGTGGACTTTCAAGAGAAGTCGAATGACCTCTGAGCTTAGAATCTGCACTGACATGAGAAGCGTCTTCTTCAATGACATCTTGCATCTTGTCATGCCTAAATGTTCTATACTGGCAGTGAAGACTGATGGGGAGAGATGGAGGATCATTCGTGTGCCACACCAGGAAGCAGAGTTGGAGCCTGCTTTTATTGGCCAGTCCTAGCGGCACCTTTGTTACACGAATATAGTTCGTAGTGTCCTCGATCCTCTAAGCCTGGTGATCTGGGTTCTCGAGGATTACAGTACAGATGAATGGATACTGAAGCATCATGTGAGCAATGAACAATTGCTAGCGAAAAGAAACTGTCCACATGGGATCGATCATCCGTCCTTCCACCACTACTACTACAACATTGTCGCTATTCACCCGGATTGCGGTTGATTTTCTATGTTGCTGGCAAGGATAACACACTAATGAAGTATGACATTGATCTAAAGGAAGTGCATGTTATCCGCAATCTTGGGTCTGACTGTTGTCGGGAAGCATTTTTGGCGTATGTTCCGTTGTACTTGGACACGCTGGAAGAACACCAATCAATTGCTGGTTGAAGTTTGCCATGAAAGATATTTAGACCATTGCAAGAGCTTGGTATTCAGCTAGGAGCAGCACTATATTTAAGTCCTCTTGAAATTGGTGACAACTATTTCTTGCTATGTTTGGATGATTCCTGCTTCAGTCTGTTAGTTTCTGCCATTGTGCAACGTTTGGTTCTGTTAGATGTCCTGCAAGGTAGCTTGATGTATGCTGGTTGTTTCAGTGGACTACTTGAAGTTTGCTTATTCCGGCGGATGTTTTTTGTTTATGCATGTTATTGCAGCTAAATGTAGGGAAGACGTAACTAGTAATATTGTACTACGTACTTTATTGAAGTTGGTATGGTCTTATATGCACTTTATCTGTAGTCCCACTTATTAATTGAAGTTAGATATGTTATATGCAGCTACTCCATTTTGTCCTTTCAAAGCACATCCATTTTTTATTGTGGGTGTCTTTTCTCTGGGTGTTGGTACTACTGAATCATTACCTTTATTTAAATAATTAATACTGAGCTGTTTTGTCATATTTTTTCTTGTTGTTTCAATAGGCTATTTTCAAGGCTCCCTAATATATTGCCAGAGTGCCATTGGTTATTCCAGTGACAACTCTTTGTTGAAGCTATAGAGAGAACCAAGAGCAGATTATTGATTTATCATCCCTCATCCTCAGTTATCTTCTAATGCTTTGTCGCCTTTGAATAATTTTTTAAACTTGTATGCTCTTTTCTACATCTGCTTTCCCTCTAAAAGTTGAACAAGGTTTGGAAAAGATACTATGTATGCAAAGGAAATACAAAGAGGAACAAGAGAGAGAGAGAGCTGTGGGTTTATTAAATTGTTTATATTTTCAACCCCTTTTCTACTAAAGATTAATGTTTTATATTAAATTGTTACCTACTCCCTCCGTCCGAAAAAGCTTGTCCCAAGCTTGGTGCTAGATACATCCATTTGAGGGACAAGCTTTTTCAGACGGAGGGAGCATACGTTGTAGAGCACTTTTCTAAAGTAATTTTTAATATAGATCCATGAGAAATAATATTGTGCTAAATACTGGTTGCTTGTCTTGTCCTCCCTAATTTTACTTTAGTTTCCCAATTAGACATTGCCTTGAAGCTAATTTCTCCATTTTGTTCTTCGGTATGCTGACTTCTTTCAGGCTTCAGTTTTGATCAACAATGAATAGACACACATAGTGTTTTCAGCATAAAGAGGGTTGAATTTACTAGAAGTTTGAGGGAGAACAACCCTATTATGTCCTTTTTACTTTTCACCATCATTGATGATGCTAATAGTGCTGTTGTGTTCTGTTAGAATCTACTGATGACATGGTTGCCCTTCAACCATGTTCGTTCCTTTCAAGATTTGATTGAGTTTGCTTACCATGGTCGTTTCTTTGGGAAATGGTTGATTAATAGCCGTTCTTAGGATAGAAAATTGAACATTTGTTTGTGATTCAGTTGACTTGTTGTGGTTTCTCAAAGCAAAATTAATAAAAATAAAAATGCTTTGGGGCCTCAGACTGGTTGTTGCAAGATTTTTGTTAGAAACATTCATATCTAGACAAACCTAAAGTGTTTTGTCAGTTCGCATGCTCTATAGAGAAATCCATATATATCTTTCTCATGGACTTCCTTTTTCCCTTTCCAGCCGAGATACCCAACGTTGTGGTTCTATGGTGTGTTCTCATTATGATAGTCTTCAACCAGACCCTTAAAACTTATCCATGGACGGAAGCCCAGAAAAAATAAAGTCATCCAATCAGATCCCCAAGCTTCCGTTTTGTTTAGGGGAAGTGGTGGCAAGGAAACTGTCCGAAACTTTGGGGGCTTAGAGCACGAGAAATAATCAGCAAGAAAAGCTTTATTGATCCTCATCGTCCGTCAATGAGACACGACCGCTCAAAGATCCAATGTTACATGCCGAGCATAATCAATGACCTTATTTTCATGTCAAAGGAGAAACATCCGTCTTAAAAATCCAACATGTTACGGGGATGAGCATGCAATGTAACATGTTGGATTCTTAAGAAGGTTGTGTTCATCCCCGTAACATGTTGGATTTTTAAGACAGTTGTTTCTCCTGTGATATGACAATAAGGTCATTGATTATGCTTGCCATGTAACCTTGGATCTTTGAGCGGTTGTGTATCATTGACGCGACGATGATGATCAATAAAGCTTTTCTTTATGATTATTGTGTGCCATTTTTTAAGTTAAATGATTTGAAGATTGCTCACCATGCTTGCCGATTATTGTGTGGTATGATAGCGCAAAGATACATCGATGAACATATGTTGATATGCATCCAAATTAATAATAAAATCTAAATATTGCAAAAGAAAATCAATGATTCTAATCATTTTTTAGCAATTATATGATCGACCGTAGTTTCGTGAATAAAATGACATGCATGTGTTGCCAAAGAAAAAAAAAGAAAAATGAACATCCATATTGCTTCAGATAATTGTTTTTATGGCTCCAATTTTATCTTCTTGCCAAGAATACCATGGATATCCATTTTCGTGAAACTTTGCACCTCGATCATGTTTACTACAATTTTTTTTTAGAATCATTTGATGTTTTTGCTATTTTCTCAATTTTATTATTCATCTGGGTGCATGTGCGCCATGTTTGAAAAATCTACATCGTTGCTCTTTTTCATACAAAGCCCTATCTATCTATTACTGGGATTGCAATTTCTCAATCAGCTTCTAAACCGTTGGATCTGCAAGGATTCGTGGGGATTTTTCCTTTTTGGTGTATCACTTTTCATTTTAGTACTTTTACACCATTCTTTTTTTATCTTTGTCTTGTCGATAATTTTTTCTTTCACGTGCTCAATTACCGTTGCACGTCCACATGTCGAGGACAACTATAGTTATTAAAACCATTCAGCTACGCATCAAAGGCGATAGCTCGCGATAGCCCCGTCGGCAATGGTATGAGACAAAAAAAGATTTATCAGGCCCACCACATCGTTTGCTTTTTATTCTAAGAAAAAGACAGGAGGAGAAAATCGCCTTCATAGCCCCTTCTCCGCCCTCCGCCTCGTCCTCTTCTCCGGCGCCGCCACCCCACCCCTTCTATCCAGCGGTGTCGCCTCTCCTTCCCGGTACGTGAGCCGCCGCCTCGCCGCCACCCCTCCTCCTCCTCCTATCTTCCGCCGTCTCGCTGCTACAGTCGTCCCCGTGAGCAAGCTATCTAGGCTAGGGTTCATCGGAAAGAAAGGAAAAAAATCCCCATTCCCTCCGCCGTCTCCTATGCCCCGCTGCCCGCCTACTCTTCCTCTCTGCAGCATCATGTTTATCCTCGACGTAGAAGGATAGCACAGACTGAAGAGACGCCCTACCGTCGTGCTCCTTTTTGTAGGGACGGGGAGGGGGACGGGAAAGGGAGGCCCGAGGGCGGCAAGTTCCGTCAGATGGTAGTGGCCATCGCCTCGGAGGGCGCAGGGGGAGGCGCGCTGCTCGCGTCGCTCACGGAGCCCTGCGAGGCGCTCTCGTTCTGCATGGAGGACGCAGGGGCTACTTCCCCGTCGAGTCCGCCGCCCGGGCGCTTGTGCAGCTGGCTGACGCCGAGGTCGCCAACCCCGACGAGATGCTGCTCGCCGTGCGCGCCATCACCTGCAGGTATTTTAAGGAATGGAGAGAAGCACCATTCTCTCTTGTGTGATGCAGCTTCGAGTTCTTTGTTTCACTGAGTATTTTTGAAAGAACTAATTGATCTTCAAAATCCAAATATATGTACAATTCAGATATTTCACTGAGCTTCTGTTTTTGTGGAAAGCAAATATATGTACTCCAAAATCCAAATTGATCTTCTGAGTCAATTACTATGGCATATTTTTTCCTCATCTACATACTTTTACTGTTTTACAGATTGGTTTTTTTGCCTTTTTGTGGCATCTTTCGTTTCATCTGTTAAGATAGCCACAACCAGTGACTTAAACCTCTAATATCTTGAGTCAAGATTCCTTCTTAAAGTGAAAATTTTCATTTATTCTGCTGCTGCAATGATTGGCCATCTATATATTTGGCTCTAGCTTACAGGTGGCATTTATTTTCCCTTTTATGTAGGATAGAACTTTTCACTGTAAGCTGCTAACTTAGCAGTAACCTACTATTCAATTTACATGTTGTGACTACAGATAACAAGGTTTGTATTTTCTACTCAGCTGGTTGGATATTAGTTATGAAGGTTGTCCCTGGATTTTTGCTCTATCGAGGACTGCATGAGCTTGGTCAATATGCATTCTTGGAAATTCTCTAGGAGCCAGCCATAAAGAAGGAGTTCCTACTGTATGATGTGGCATTCTTAGTCAGGTAGGTCCAATCTTCCATCCTTTGTTTTATGTTTCTTCTATTGTTTAGTTTTCTTGATAACCAGTTATAGTCTTGGTCTTACACATGTATTCTTATTCTTTGTTTGTGAGGATAAACATTTCTATGCTCGCTTTTGTAGGTACTAAATATAACCAGATGAACTGTTTTTGCAAACGACTGAGTGCTAATTACACGAGTTCAAAGATTAAGCTGAGTCCGATCTATTTTTCTGTCAATTTAGTTTGAAGGTAAATCGTTTTACAGTCGTCCCGTTAGAACTTGACCAGACAACATGCATGGTGGTTTGTAGTTTGTTGACATAAATGTCAAACAGTTTATATCTGCATAATTCTAGAAGTGCTCTCTTATAATAATCCTCGGTACAAGTTGTATCAGACTAGCAGTATAATGTTGGATGAATTGATTTAATTAATTAGTGACTATTTTTGCATGAGATGATCATTAGCTTTAGTTATGTATGTGAAATATGCATAAATAATTTTTTGTGTTGTGCCCATGTCCCATGCATATATGATTTCCTTTTGCTACGTATGTATTCATGTATATACCGCATCCATTTGGCTGAGTTGCTTGCCTTGCTTACTTCTACAAATAAAGTCGTTTCATATTGGAATTATGAAACATGATTTCTATTTTCCTTGAAGACCAAGGAATCATATTTTATTTATTTTCTGGAAAAGATCAGCATGCTAATTTTTCCTTACTCTTATCCAGAATTTGTTATTGCCATCAGAAGGTGTACTACTTGACCATGCAGGATACAAGGTGTCATGATGATTTGATGAGGTAAGGTAATCGTTGAGTCATGTTGTCAAATGTTAATGGATGGAATTTCTAATGTATGGATGGAACAACAAGTCGGTGATGATATTGCGACATCTTATTTGAGAACTGTAGACATGGTTTTCCATGCTGGACCTTGTGAAGATTATGTATGTTCTTTGTTTAAGACTAATTGTACACATTCATGTTGCAAATATTTCTTCGGTTTCTGTTCTCAAGGGTATAGTAATGCAGAAATGGCTAAATTTTACAAATTGTAGTACTTCTTGTGAGCAAGCATTCAGTTCAAAAGCTTCCTAACATGCTGGTAACTTGCTAAATTAGGCATATAATATTATAATTTTAGTTTCATCTGAGAACTTCTCTTTAAGACAATGGCAGTGAACATTTGTTTCCGACAATGACAGGGGATGTCGGGGAAACTGATCCACGAACACCTATGGGGCCAGCGGACCGGGCCCCTTTCGGTTCGGTGGGGGGCGGAGGTCGCACGAAGAGTAGATCGAGGCGAAGCACACGAGCAGTTTACCCAGCTTCGGAGCTCTCCGGAGAGATAACACTCCTACTGCTGCTTGTCTGGTTGTATTATGTTCTTGCTCGTGAGAGCTAAGTGTTTTCTGGCTTACGAATGAGTCGGACCCTCCGAATGAGTCGACCCTCCTCTACGTTGCGCATGGGCCTCCTTTTATACGCTAAAGGGGTCACCGACAGGTGGCAACACAGAGAAGGGTACAAATGTAAAAAGCGAGGTGGTTGGTACAGTTACTTGTACAGTGCATCCTACCTAACCCTGACGGCAGGGGACAAAGGCATTAAATGCCCGTCTGAGTCACCCAAACAATGCAGAAAAGGACCGTTAGGGGCGCCACTGTTCGCCACGATGGCGATCTTGTCAGCTTCGCATGCCACTGTGCACCGCTGGCTGCATAGCCTCCCACCACGCGCGCCTGGAGAGGCCCCCAGAGCGACACGTTGGTGGATGCGCTGGAGCGTGGGCACAGAGTGGCCGCCTGCCGCGGCAAGCGCCTTGCCGCTGCTGTTATCTTGTCGGGTCCGGAAGCTTGTCGCTCACTGGGCCTCGAGGTACCTTGGTTGGTCTTCCCGGCAAGCTCCTCTTGTCGGGGCCTTGTTGCCTTGCCGGAGCGCGTGGCGCGTCGCGGCAAGTTCCTTGGAGTGCCTTGGTGGGCCTTCCCGGCAAGATCCTCTTGCCGGGGTCTTGTATCTGTCCTCCCTAGCAGGGCAGGATGCTCCTTGCCGGGAAGGTAGCTTGTGTCTTGCTTGCCGATGTAGCGCTTGTCGGCGAAGATGGATCCTCTTTAGCGTAATTGCATACAGCCGTGGTCCATGCCCGGCGGTTAGTGTAGCCCTGGTTTTCACTACACCGACAGTAGCCCCCGGGCCCGGCTGCAGCGGAGAACTTCATGAATTCGACGCTGGAGACGGGACCAAGCTTGGCATGGGCCATGGTTGTTGTTGCACTCGAAGGAGCTACAAACCCCCGAGCCTACTTCCATGGAAATTTTCTGGCAGAGAACTCTATAGATCTTGATGCCAGAGTGTTGCTTTGTTTCCTTTCTTGCTCCCGGCAAGGCTGTTGCCGGGAGGTCTTATGTTTCTCGTGGAGACTTTTGATGTTCTCGACGCCGGCTTCCAGCAAGCTCGTCGCCAGGAAGGCTTTTATCTTCAGCAGAGAACTTTGACGTTCTCGATGCCAGCTTCCGGCAAGCTTGTTGCCGAGAAGGCTTTTATCTTCAGCAGAGAACTTTGACGTTCTCGATGCCGGCTTCCGGCAAGCTTGTTGCCGAGAAGGCTTTTATCTTCAGTAGAGAACTTTGACGTTCTCAATGCCGGCTTCCGGCAAGCTTGTTGCCGAGAAGGCTTTTATCTTCAGCAGAGAACTTTGACGTTCTCGATGCCGGCTTCCGGCAAGCTTGTTGCCGAGAAGGCTTTTATCTTCAGCAGAGAACTTTGACGTTCTCGATGCCGGCTTCCGGCAAGCTTGTTGCCGAGAAGGCTTTTATCTTCGACAGAGAACTTTGACGTTCTCGATGCCGGCTTCCGGCAGCTTGTTGCCGAGAAGGCTTTTATCTTCGGCAGAGAACTTTGACGTTCTCGATGCCGGCTTCCGGCAAGCTTGTTGCCGAGAAGGCTTTTATCTTCAGCAGAGAACTTTGACGTTCTCGATGCCGGCTTCTGGCAAGCTTGTTGCCGAGAAGGCTTTTATCTTCGGCACAGAACTTTGACGTTCTCGATGCCGGCTTCCGGCAGCTTGTTGCCGAGAAGGCTTTTATCTTCAGCAGAGAACTTTGACGTTCTCGATGCCGGCTTCCGGCAAGCTTGTTGCCGAGAAGGCTTTTATCTTCAGCAGAGAACTTTGACGTTCTCGATGCCGGCTTCCGGCAAGCTCGTCGCCAGGAAGGCTTTTATCTTCGGCAGAGAACTTTGACGTTCTCGATGCCAGCTTCCGGCAAGCTTGTTGCCGAGAAGGCTTTTATCTTCAGCAGAGAACTTTGACGTTCTCGATGCCGGCTTTCGGCAAGCTTGTTGCCGAGAAGGCTTTTATCTTCGGCAGAGAACTTTGACGTTCTCGATGCCGGCTTCCGGCAGCTTGTTGCCGAGAAGGCTTTTATCTTCAGCAAAGAACTTTGACGTTCTCAATGCCGGCTTCTGGCAAGCTTGTTGCCGAGAAGGCTTTTATCTTCAGCAGAGAACTTTGACGTTCTCGATGCCGGCTTCCGGCAAGCTTGTTGCCGAGAAGGCTTTTATCTTCAGCAGAGAACTTTGATGTTCTCGATGCCGGCTTCCGGCAAGCTTGTTGCCGAGAAGGCTTTTATCTTCAGCAGAGAACTTTGACGTTCTTGATGCCGGCTTCCGGCAAGCTTGTTGCCGAGAAGGCTTTTATCTTCAGCAGAGAACTTTGACGTTCTCGATGCCGGCTTCCGGCAAGCTTGTTGCCGAGAAGGCTTTTATCTTCGGCACAGAACTTTGACGTTCTCGATGCCGGCTTCCGGCAGCTTGTTGCCGAGAAGGCTTTTATCTTCAGCAGAGAACTTTGACGTTCTCGATGCCGGCTTCCGGCAAGCTTGTTACCGAGAAGGCTTTTATCTTCAGCAGAGAACTTTGACGTTCTCGATGCCGGCTTCCGGCAAGCTTGTTGCCGAGAAGGCTTTTATCTTCGGCAGAGAACTTTGATGTTCTCGATGTCGGCTTCCGGTAGCTTGTTGCCGAGAAGGCTTTTATCTTCAGCAGAGAACTTTGACGTTCTCGATGCCGGCTTTCGGCAAGCTTGTTGCCGAGAAGGCTTTTATCTTCGGCAGAGAACTTTGACGTTCTCGATGCCGGCTTCCGGCAGCTTGTTGCCGATAAGGCTTTTATCTTCGGCAGAGAACTTTGACGTTCTCGATGCCGGCTTCCGGCAAGCTTGTTGCCGAGAAGGCTTTGATCTTCAGCAGAGAACTTTGACGTTCTCGATGCCGGCTTCTGGCAAGCTTGTTGCCGAGAAGGCTTTTATCTTCAGCAGAGAACTTTGACGTTCGCGATGCCGGCTTCCGGCAAGCTTGTTGCCGAGAAGGCTTTTATCTTCGACAGAGAACTTTGACGTTCTCGATGCCGGCTTCCGGCAGCTTGTTGCCGAGAAGGCTTTTATCTTCAGCAGAGAACTTTGACGTTCTCGATGCCGGCTTCCGGCAAGCTTGTTGCCGAGAAGGCTTTTATCTTCAGCAGAGAACTTTGACGTTCTCGATGCCGGCTTTCGGCAAGCTTGTTGCCGAGAAGGCTTATGGCGAAGAACTTCGTCGTTCTTGACACCAAGAAGATTGGTCGTAAGGGCGTTGCCAGCCCCCGGGCCATAACTGCGTTTAAACATGACAAGTGATTAGCATCTGAAGTTCACTTAACTCACTTGCAAATTTTGACTTCTGCTACATATTCCCTATGCCTGCTGGAATGCTTTCCGGTGCGTACGATCCAGCCAGCAGCGCTTGAGGGAACGGGCCCTTAGCGGCTATTCGGGAACGTCGCCTCCCGGAAAGGTTTACCTTCTTGGCTCTAGCGCAACCGCACAAGTTGCCGAGCGGACTCGAAGCAACATGGAGCGCAACTAGCCCCGAGAAGGTTCCTTGGCATACAGGTCTATGCAGAAATCTCAAATAAATAGTGCATGGTATCTTCCTGTTCAACCTCTCTTTGTACGTCCACCCTACGCTTTTAGGGAACTTGTCGGCGCAGGCACCTTAGCCGCGAGCGCTGATTCCTCCGCGCACAGTTGTTGAGCGGACTCGAAACAAAGTAAGGGCGCAACTAGCTACGAGTTGGTTCCTCCACGCACAGGTTTTCCATACAAAGAACAAGATCTCCGAGGCGGATAACCTTATATAGAAAGAAAATATCTAAAGTTTCGCATGACTTAGCTTTTCTGTTGCCGCACTGGCGTCGTTCTTTTGGTCGCCTGCTTCTTAGGAGCCATGACGATGAAGAACAGCTGAGCCTTGACGAGGACGGAACGGCTGCCGCCGAAGTCTTCTTCCTCGGTGGCATGTCGATGAAGAAGATGAAGATCTAGCTCGTGTGAACGCCGGATCAGGTTCACACAATCTCGACGCCCCCCTACCTGGCGCGCCAAAGATGTCGGGGAAACTGATCCACGAACACCTATGGGGCCGGCGGACCGGGCCCCTTTCGGTTCGGCGGGGGGCGGAGGTCGCACGAAGAGCAGATCGAGGCGAAGCACACGAGCAGTTTACCCAGCTTCGGAGCTCTCCGGAGAGATAACACTCCTACTGCTGCTTGTCTGGTTGTATTATGTTCTTGCTTGTGAGAGCTAAGTGTTTTCTGGCTTACGAATGAGTCGAACCCTCCGAATGAGTCGATCCTCCTCTACGTTGCGCATGGGCCTCCTTTTATACGCTAAAGGGGTCACCGGCAGGTGGCAACGTAGAGAAGGGTACAAATGTAAAAAGCGAGGTGGTTGGTACAGTTACTTGTACAGTGCACCCTACCTAACCCTGACGGCAGGGGACAAAGGCATTAAATGCCCGTCTGAGTCGCCCAAACAGTGCAGAAAAGGACCGTTAGGGGCGCCACCGTTCGCCACGATGGCGATCTTGTCAGCTTCGCATGCCACTGCGCATCGCTGGCTGCACAGCCTCCCGCCACGCGCGCCTGGAGAGGCCCCCAGAGCGACACGTTGGTGGATGCGCTGGAGCGTGGGCACAGAGTGGCCGCCTGCCACGGCAAGCGCCTTACCGCTGCTGTTATCTTGTCGGGTCCGGAAGCTTGTCGCTCACCGGGCCTCGAGGTACCTTGGTTGGTCTTCCCGGCAAGCTCCTCTTGCCGGGGCCTTGTTGCCTTGCCGGAGCGCGTGGCGCGTCGCGGCAAGTTCCTTGGAGTGCCTTGGTGGGCCTTCCCGGCAAGCTCCTCTTGCCGGGGTCTTGTATCTGTCATCCCTAGCAGGGCAGGATGCTCCTTGCCGGGAAGGTAGCTTGAGTCTTGCTTGCCGATGTAGCGCTTGTCGGTGAAGATGGATCCTCTTTAGCGTAATTGCATACAGCCGTGGTCCATGCCTGGCGGTTAGTGTAGCCCTGGTTTTCACTACACCGACAGGGGATATCGTATATTTTGCTCTCTAAAAATGAACTATTGTGGTGTTGTTCACGTATCAATGTGCCATGTTTTCTATCTAAGAATATGCCACATTTGCTAAATAAACCAGCTCATTAAAGTGATGGACAACTAAATACTTTTTATAGAGCTAAAATTATATATAGGCAACCAAACAACCTTCCCTTTCAAAAAAGGCCAAGCAAACATCTGGGTAACTTCCTGGCGCGGCGGAGCGCCCTTGCCCACTACTACATATTGTGAACCGTCAACTCATACAATTTTGAAGAAAACATGAACTGGATATATGATGCATTTTCTTCAAAGTATGGTATATTTAGTTGGAAAGAATGACATTTTGTCAAGGAAGAAACTGCCTTAAATCCCTTATGATAAGCATGCGGTAGATCCGGGTGCAACTCATATGCACCAGAATACTTGGCTATAGCATGTTTTGTTAGATCCATTCTTAAGAAAATGCATTATTCTTGAAAGGCGGCACGCTCACTGCAGCTTGACCACGTCATCCCTGCCAATGCCGATTAGCTCAGCCTTGGTGGCGGCGGGCTCCTGGACTACCTCAAGCAGGCGCCTGCCGCGGCGGCCGACATGTGAGGTATGCTCTTTGGTACTAACTCTTCATTCTCGACATCTGGCTGTGTCTGTTCCTCATATTGTCTCCAAATACCGGTGCGAAAAGGCTTTCTTCTAGATATGCTCATTATGGTTCTCCAAATACAATACATTCAATGATATTGTAGTTTTTGTGGGCTTGTTCTTTATAAGAAAATAATTGTACACATAGCACTGTAGTTAGAAGCAGGTCTACGAAGGCATGGCTTCAAAATTCCATATACATGTTTTGTTCCTTTTTCTTTCCATATCTATGGTTTTCATACTAATTTATGTTTTCCCCTCAAGGGAGGACATGTGTATTTGAGAGAGGGTTATGGAAAAGAGGGGGCTGGACTAAGAGGAAGGAGTGGAATCACATGATGTGCATTGCATTTCTGTCTGTGCAATCCAGTTATATAATGATAAGGCTTTATACAATAATAAGCTCCCTATCTGTTGAACATCACAATTAGTACAGAGGCACAAGTCATTTCTAACAATTGAAGATCAAACAAACAATACTGTAGAATTATGCCAATATAAGTTTTTGATGTACATTGAGCTTGTCAGTTTTACTGTCACCTTTAATTTTGGAGACATGGCTAACTATTTTCTCCACTATTTGGCATCTTCCCATGTTCATCTTGACAGTCTGGTTTTCTATGATCTTGTTTTCTATTTGCAAGGGCAAATTATATTTCAATGATACAAATGGCTGATGTTAGTTTTGGTATATATGTGGTCAAGAAAGGTTGTCATGTAGTGATGGCCTCAGATTTGTTATGGGGCAGTTTTTTTAATAGAGCGCTTCTTGCGCACAAGCACTGGAACCATCGGTCTATGACATACATGGTTCTCTATAACTTCTACCAGAATGCTTTCTTTGTGTTAATGCTCTTCTAGTACATATTCCCTCCTCTGTGTGTTTCTCATATGATGTAAGCTCAGTATATCTGTGTTACCTTTGTTACCTGTCACCTACAATTTGACTATCCAAATGTATGAATATATGGAAGCATCATCCCGCACTCCCTTTTGGCCTTTTTGGACCTCTTGTAATGTACACTGGTCTAATTAAGTTCTTAATGAATTGATTTAGCCACACTACATATTATGTAACTCTTGTGCTGATAGATTAGAGTACTACTTTCCGTTCCATTATCTGCACATCAGTTCCCACAGTAGTTGTTGATATTCTAGAGGACTTACTCATAATAGTCATAATACCCTTCTTTATTGTCTGAGACTATTGAGGCAAAGCTTCAAAATGAGGGCTACAACCTGACACTCTTCTGAAACATAATGGTAGATACCTTGTAACAAAGCCTTGTCCTTTCCTATGTACATTTCTTCACATATAATATCAGTTCTGTTTCATGTAGCAGTCTTCTTTGTTAGTAATGTTCCATGTTTCTGTTTACATGTACGTTCATTAATTTTCCCGTTTGAGCCCCCTTAATTAGTAAGGTGAGCTCACAAGCTTGGGTCCTAAACCAAAAGAGCTCGAGAAACTCATCATACATTCCTTCTACAGGACACTAGCAACCTCGGATACAAGTACCCGTGGTGGTTTCTCTGTTCTTAGGAGACATGCTGAAGACTGTCTTCCTCGGACAGTTAGCATTGCAAGCACTTTTTGACTCCACTTGATGTCTACAAAATTTCTGGCTTATTGAATGATATGGTTACTTGCAAGACATGTCGCAGAATCCACATAGAACCGGGTGGCATTTTCCTCACATTTCATGGTGATTTTAATTTGAGCATTCAGCTTGAATACCCTTTAAACTTTCCGTCGTTGTGCTCTTATTGTTTTGGTGTAGCACTTCATGTCACAACTGAATGTTGAATTCTTACCACTGCAGAAACTTCAACATATACTGATTCATTAGATAATGAGTATGTGTGAGCTCTCTTTTTTTCTTTCTGGTTGAATGTTGAATTCTTACCACTGCAGAAACGTGCAACATATACTGATTCATTAGATAATGAGTATGTGTGAACTCTCTCTGTCTTTCCGGTTCTACCTCATGCCATCAGTGTTTTGTGTTTCAGATGCCCTAATCTCCCTTGTATTTAAGCGTCATTTATTTAGCTCTTCTGAAATTTGTCGCCAAAGTAAGTGGAATTGGCGCTTTCAACCTGGCACCGCCCAGATTTCTCTCAAGAGGCGCCACCAGGTGGCGCCCCAACCCCTAGTGTGCATGAAAGGCAGACACACTCCGGCTGAGGTTAACTGTATCTACACACGAAGTCGGGCGAGCACGCAACTGTACACGTTTGTTGGCTGGGCGCAACTACAGTCTATAGTTGTACACCTGCCATCTGCATACAACTTTTTTTTGCGAGTGTCCGCATACAACTACAATTGCACATTCCTCATTGGCCACACGCAAGTACAATTGCACATGCAATACATGCTTTACAATTGGGCTGCTAGATTTTTAAGTTGTAGTATTTATGTTTTTCATATTTATGAAAATATATTAGAACATTAGATCTCATGCAATACATGTTTTAAATTATCGTAACATCTATAGCCATATCTGAAAATGCACATATTTGAAACAACCATCCGAGGGACAGACCCTGTCATGGTGCCCCTTGTTTTGGTGCAGCACAAAACAAGCACACAATATTTGGTCTTTTCTTCACCAAATTAGATCCAACAAGAAAAATGCACATTCTAAAAGCAGCATCTACTTCTCTACGGACATCGTTGAATGCAGAGCTTTATGTCACACAACGACTACTTTTCCGTGTCAAAGACCGCTTAGTGGCCAGTAACGCGCGACTTGAATTTTTTCTATTACACTATACCTTTTTTAAACAAAACTAGATAATTTCCTGTGCCTTGTAAGGATATAAATATTCTAATAGTATGTTAGTTCAGGATTTACCTGCACATATTGACGTGATTATGTAAATAAATGTTTATCAAATCAATGTCATAATTTACCTATCTAAATAAATTTAGTATTTTATTTGGTAAGAACTTACTGAGTTAACAAAAAAACATAAATTTATTTCGTATGTCAATAAAATGTGGGATATTTAAGACCGTTTCAAGAAAAACCGGTAAAAACAAGAGATTAGAGGGGGAAAATCAAAACAAAGAGAGGAAGAGGAAAACGTAGGTAAGGTTTGATGAAGCACCATGCCTAATAATTGGTGTTTTTTAATCCTATCCGCAACTATGGTGTTATTTTGTAATTTTATCCTCGGCCCAAAATAAATTATAGCTATGCCTATTAGAAATACAAATCTCTATCTCTATCTCTACTACTTAAAAACAATCCAAGGTTTCCCCTCTGGTCTTGCGTTCTCCTTTTCTTCCGCCTCCAACCCGTTTGGATTTTTTACCACCTCCCATGATTACAATTTTTTTCTTACCGAAACGTTGTTTGCTCACATGTTTATCAATCGTAACCCTTTCCCTCTTCCCGCCTTGCGCGAACTGGTGTCTCAGTGAGATCGGGTAGGTGGGCATGCCTCATGCAGGATTTGGTCTGGATGATGCTCCTATCCTGGAGAGCTCGACACTGAGGGCGATCCACCACTGCCACTGCCAGCCTTTTGATCCATAGCTGACAAACATGTCTCGAGATCACCATGCGCCTAGGACTTCGTGCACCATGAAAAGGGACGTGGCCACTGTGACGATGTTGTGCAGCTCACCTCCAAGCACATGCCCAAGGTAAGCTTGGCTACTCCATAGGCTTTGTGATGAACGTGTTTTCTTCAGTTTTCAGGATGGTCATGTTGACGATTTCAAGAACTTGATTGCAAGGTATGGCTATAGCTATTGGTCATGCAATATTGTGAGGCTTGAAAAACATACTTGTTCGACATAACTTTGATTGTGCTCTCATAGGTAAAACCAAACTCTGTCCAATAAAAAATTGGCATAGCTTAACATGCTCAGAAGGGTAAGCTTATTTCATTGGAGTTATCATGTCCAATATTCAGAAGAGGATATTCATGTTGATGCATTATCCATAATTATTCTCGTTGTAAGGACGTGATTCCAAGGGGGTCATGGAAAGTAAGCAAGCATGTGAAATAATGTTTATTTCCTTAAATTGGTTGAAATTTTCTATGCTAATGCTTAATTTATATGCTCGAACTTTCAGGTTTGGATTTACTTTTGTAATGGGAAGCTTGCATCAGTTGTTGCAGAAAAAATGCATTGCTCATAAAGAAGTATTCTGGGCTTTTGAGATATAAATTCTGGTGTTTAGATATTCTATATTTTAGAACCTAATGTTGCATACCGAGCACTATTTTTGCCAGTTGAAAGCTCCACCGGGTGCCTTCTACAGAGTAGTTAGTTGCCAGACTCCATTGTTATTGTATTTCTTAGCTATTTGAGGTGTATATAATAGTGTAAATGCTTCATAAAATAACAAAAATGTATTGAATGCATAATAGAACTGTATAACGTTTGCCCTTGGAGAAACCTGTATGGAGTCATATTGTGATCTTCTAGATTTATGTTATGATGTTACAAGCTCAAAATAGTGAGTTTCATTTCACATATTACTATACTAGACTCGGCCTTGTTCACCGTTTTAATGCCTACTGTCGGTGTAAAACTAAAAGCCCAATTTGTTTCCAACTAAGGACCAAAACTGCACTTGGATGATCATTTTCAATAATTTTTTCATTGTTGTTATTTTGTTTTTCATGTTCTAGTAACTACAACCTGATACTTGTTTCTACCTTGATGTTAGGCCCTAGCATGTTGATGCTTTTTTTTGAGGGAATGCCATCATGGCTACTTTATTGCATAGGTAATATAGTTACATCATTTACAAGGCATTCAATCTGGAAGTCTGGGGGATCATCCTCCCATTTACAAGCTACATTCTTATCAAAAGCATTCTTTGCTAAACAATGCGCCACTACGTTGGCTTCCCTCAAGCAATGCGAAAACTGAACTAAACCTATTATGCCAGCCAGGATAAAACAATTCGCGTATATTGCTAAAGCTTCGTTCCAGATTCTGTCCTGACCTGAGCATGCGTTCATGACCTCCACCGAATTTGATTCAATTTGGATTGAGTGTAGCCCCATCTCATTTGCTAGCATGAGACACTGTTTCATCGCTAATATTTCTGATGTATAAGCATCAGGTACATGGGGCAACAAGGAACATGCAGCGGCAATAAACACACCATAGCTATCTTGAATCACCACACCTGTGGAACCACTGAATGTTTCATGATGAAAGGAGGCGTCAACATTCACCTTAATATTTCATCTTGGAGGTTTGCTCCATTTTACCCTAGGATGTTGAAGCTGCTTTGCAGTAAAGGTAAAGATGGTTCTGAGCCAATGGAATCTCTTGGCTGATATGTACAAGTCTACATGGATGGTGATATCCATTTTTTTTGTTTGGTTAGAGGGACAATATGTGATGGGATTACTCCATGTTATTTTTTTGAATCCCCGCCCCTCCTCCTCCCTTGCCGCCGCCAGAGGGCACGGCCGGGCGAAGCCTGGCCGGCACCGCCAGCGACGAGGCCTCCTCGTCTTCCCTCCCAGCGGCCTTGGCGCAGGCCGACCCGGCTGGATCGGGGTGCCTCGCTATCCCAGGGCGAGGTGGCGCTGCGGTGCGGCGGCGTGGTGATGGCGCTGCGCGTGGCGGTGGTGCGACGGGCTGGGCGTCGGAGGACGCGTCGGTGCGTGGAGCGGTGGGGGCGGCGAGCGGATGGTGCGGGCGGTCCTGGCGGCGGGCGGATCTGGCGTGACGGCGGTCGCATTGAGGCAGAGCGTCGGTGGCGGGCTCCGGTGGCCTGGGCCGGCTCCTGGCTGGGCGCTGCGGTGGTGTGGGTCGCGGGCGATAAGGACCTGCGGGCGGCCGCCCCTGCTCTGGCTTCGGGCTGGTGGGCATGGTGGCGCAGTGGTGGTGGCTGGCGGGGCGTGTTGGTCGAGTCCGCGTCAGAGTCTTCCTGGTCGGGCGCTCGGACGTCGGCGGACGGCGCAAGGAGACATCTCCGGTGAGCTCTCATGGCTGCAGCTGCGGGTCGGTTTGGTCTCCCTCGTCGGCGGGCTCGCGGTTGCCGATGGCCTCGCGGAGATGTGTGTCGTCTACCATGGTGGGGCGACATGGGGATGCTCGTGGGGGAGCTTGGTAGGAGGGATAGGTGGCCTCGATGCGGTCGCGCCACCTATCGCCGGCACGGTTTGCCAGTCCGGATCCGTCAGCTCCTCCTTCTTCCCCTTTCCCCTTGTTCGCGGGGAGCTTGGTTGGAGGGATGGGTGGCCTCGATGCGGTCGCGTCACCCGTCGCCGGCACGGTTTGCCGGTCCGGATTCGTCCGCTCCCCTTTCTCCCCCTCTCCTCAGCCGCGGGCGGGTTGGCGCAGGTTTACCAGTGGAGCATCTGTGGGTAGTTCCGTCGGTCGAGGGCCATCGGTTGGTCCAAAGCTGGGGCCTTTGTGTAGGTCTTGCGGTTGTCTGGTTGCAGGGCGGCGGCTCTGGCGGCGGGAGGCGCGATGTTCGTGGGTGGAGCGTGCGTCTCAGGTGCGGGCAGGCAACCATGGCCGTGTGGGTGGCGTGGTTGCGGGTGGTTGGTGGAGTTCAGGTTCAACGGTGGGGTGTGAGTGTCGGGGTACACCACCTGTCCAGTACTTTGTCTGGCCGACGGTGGTGGTGGCCTTTGCCGCCGTACCCTTCCTGAAGGCTCCGTCGCGGCGTTTCCACTCTTGTCGTCTTGCTCCGGGTGAAAACCTGATATTCGCTGATCGGGCGGTGGCGGCTATCCATGGTCGTATCCTTCTTGGAGGCACCGCTTTGGAGGCCTCGCTTCGTTTTGGTCCGGTTCACCTCTCTATTGGTAGTCAGTGGGGTGGTGTGTCGGTGCCTGGCACCTTTGTATCTTGCCTTGGGTGTGTGCGTTGTGTGTGTTGTTCGGTATCTCGGATGTACTCAGTGATGTTTGCTTTATAATATAAAGTGGGGGAAAACCCTTTTTCGGTAACACAATACAGACGCAAGTGCTCATATACACGCACACACACACACCCCTATGAACGCACACACACACCCTACCCCTATGAGCACCTCTGAAAGATTGAGCCGACATATTATCTTGAAATTTCCGTAGTCGCCGTAGGCCCCTCGTCGTCAACGGGGGCGTCTCCTCCCACTGAATGCGCATCGTCGGAAATCCTAAAATAAATTCAAGAACAAATGCGAGCACCAGGGCTTGAACCCTGATGGGCTGGGGATACCACAGTCCCCCTGACCATCCAACCACTGTTATAGGAACAATTCATGTGTGTGATATCTACAAGAGGATACTATTTTTTTATACTAGAAGTCTAGAATAGACAAGATGGTAGTATAATTCATGGGGCTTTACAGAGTCACCATTCCATTGTTTTGCTAGAAGATGGACATGGAATTTATTACCTACCAAATCCTCTTCAAAAGGCACCACACTACCAATAGTTAGTAACAATCTTGGTTTATTTTGCACTTTTCAGATGACATTTTGCTCCTGATCATGAACCCTGGATTAGGGCGTATAGTAATGCAGAAACTGTATGCTTCTATGTACATATATAGAATGAATTACAACCATATGATTTTAAGCCAGAGTTTTGATCAAGTTTAGCCAAAACAACATTAAAACAAGGAGAAACCTTTGTTTCTTCTGAATACGCATAAAAAGCATATCATACATTTATAGAATGAAGAGGGTATAGACACCCATCCACGAGTTTACAATAGTGCGACTGCTCACAATACATCCACCTAGACAGCCGATGAAAAATCAGTTTCAAATCCTCTTTGAACTTGCCCGCTAATTGACACAACTCCTCCACTAGGACCTTATCAATGACATCGACCACAAATAGCGAGACATTCTCAAACACAATATTTTTCCGATGTTTTCCATATCTCCCACATCACCAGGGTCACGAGTGTCTACCGAATTTTCTTGAGTTTCTGCATGGGGCTCAGCGTCCCAACAGGCAATCATCAATCCCCGCGTCTATTCTCTATTACCCAAGTCGACATCACTTCATACTAGATCGATCGTGCAAAGACGCAGGAAACCACTGGGTGGTCAATGCTTTCTTGTTCCTTGTCACAAAGCGGGCAAGCTTCCTGATGCGAAGTCCTCGGCTAGCTAGTCGATCAGAGGTCCAAAACCTGTTAGGGAGGGCAAGCTCGGAGAAGAAATTGCATCGTAGGGGCCCTCTAGATTGGCAAGTGAGCGGATTAAGATCCCGAGGGTTCCCAAGTCTAGCGCACCGATTCCTAGATTCACTCATGAAGAACCACTGGGGAGATTGCGTCCCTCAATGAAAATTACTCTCCTAGCTTCGTGGCCTCCAGATTTGGCCCCAAATCAAGCGGCCATGCCAGGTGCATGGTGTCATGAACTATCCTGGTGGCCCGCACCCGAGGTCTGATCCTCTTGTAAAGGCGTGGGCCGAATTCCTGGAACCAAAATCCATGCAATCTCATGTCTTCCCAAAAGAACGATGATCTACCATCTTGGGATAGGAAGTGGGAGTTTTGGGTGTGAAGACTTTTAATCCTTTGACAGCGTGTTTGGTAGTTTAAGGGAAAGGGATTGGGAATTTATGAGAGGGAGTTGGCTGAGGGATTAGGCTTGGGAAGTGGCAAGTTAGTCCCAGTAATTTGGTATGGGGTGGGGTTATTTATGGGAATAATTTCCATGAACAAAGAAAATAAAGGGTAGGTTACGTGAGATGTGCTCCTATTTGGTGTTGCATCTGCAGATCAGGGAGTAGTTAGAGTTGGCCGGTTAGTTTGGAGGAATTTTGTTGCGGGAGGTGGGCCACCAAATATGTAATGATATGTTTTTAGACGTATAATTCCCATTCCTCCGTTGAATTACCAGGGTGCCCCTGGGTAGAGATCGATGGGAGTTGGCCCTCCTAATTCCCCTTCCCCTTCCCTTGCTAATTCCCAAACCCCTGAACCAATCAACGTATTTTTAGTCTTACTAATCTTAAACTCCCATTCCCTACCCCAACTCTCCCAACCAAACACGCTGTGATTGTTTGGGGGTAACGGGAGTTAAAGAGGGAATAGGGAGGGGAATTCATGTATTAAACTCCCTCAAATTACTTACCTGGGGGAGGCCTGGTAATTCAGATGGAGAAAGGGAATTAGCATTTAACTCTCATTCCATTTCCCTTGGATTGCCAAACAAACTGTAAGGTCTAGAGGTGTCAGTTCCTAGCAGCCACCAATAACAATGTTCAACCATATGAAATTAGGGAGTCCAAGTGAACTAGTCCATTTGGGCAATTTTTCAACCATCTAAATATTTAAGGAGAAACATGTTTTTTTGAAAAGGAGGATCACCCTGGCCTCTGCATCTGGGCGATGCATGCAACTATTTCATTAATTTTTCACAAAGACCTTATAAAGTAGTACATCAGGTAGTCTGCAACCACTATCTTAGCAACAACTGTCGCTACTCCTATCCACTTGATGAAGGGATGCCGATAGTCCGAGCCTAATACCAAATAGACATCACACCAAAGCCTAACATCTAAAGCGAAGGCCCCAACCGAGCCACATACTGGGTTTGGGGTACAAACCGGTCCAACGCACTCTCATGTGTCATCGTCGTCATCTCCCACCAATCCATCTTTAGAGCAGAAACTAACGCACCGACTCTGCCAGGCCTCTCTGCCATCGACGCCACCATGACGCCAGACAACGTCCTCCTCCTGCGCGAGTCCATCTCTATGCATCGGATGCCGAGTCTCCACTGTGCCACGCCGTCGAGATCCGCCGCCATCAATAAGTAAGATGAAGCACCGCTCCACTAAAGAAGCCGTCCACTGGTCCCTCAAGCTCATTTACACCTCCACGAATGACGCCCCCAAGGGGGAAAGGACACCAGAGCACCGCCGTCATCCAATCTACTGATCTAGGGTCTCCCCCGGAGGTAGCGGATAGAGGTCTGGAGCTTCTCCATGGCAACGCCTTCAAGAAGATAATGACACAAAAGAGTGCCGCCATCTCCAGTCTTGGCAACAAGATGAGGACTAGGTTTTTACTCGGATCTGCTCGACGAACCTCCATCTCGCATCGTGCGCACAAACCACGACCGATTTCCGTCGCCTCGGAGCGATCAAGCCACTCTGGACAGATCAGATCTGATCGAAGGGCCAACCATGTCCACAACCGACCAGTGCACCAAAGCCCTCCATGCCGCCGCCGATCCGAGGTGCCACAACGCCACGGCCATCCGCCGCGGAGGCTCGGATCCAGGGCGCACTTCTGCTTGCCCGGTTGCCCCGTGCCACCCTCGTGCGCGAGAAGGAGAGTCTCCTCCACCACCGCCATCAGCCGCCGGGCTTAGCCCGGCTGCTTCCTCCAGTGGCGACAGAGGGGAGGGATGGGAGGGGGAGTGACCGACGACTAAGGTTGGGGGCCCTCAAGCGCCCGCGCGAGGGGCGTCGGAGGGGAGAGGAAGGGAGGAAGCGGCGGGCGGCAGCGATGCCGCTACTAGGTTAGCTCGCGTAGGTTAGCGGCTATGAAGATTTATTAGAACGACACCTAAGGAGAAACATGTGCATCTATGAAATCTTCATGATTCTAAAGAAGCCTCTAATAGGCCAGTTTTCTGTCTCTTACCACAATTAACTTACTATATATATATATGTATATGTGTGTATATATATGTATATATATATACATGCATTTGTGGACCACTACCAGCCCAAAGAGGAAATAAATTCCACACTCTCAAAATGATGGAAAAGTTTGGAGGGAAAGAAATGGGACCCATATCCCAAGACGAGTATGTGGCTGAGATTGCCATCTCTAGAGAGAAACACAATAGGTACGCTTTTCCCAATATATATATATATATATATATATATATATATATATATATATATATAGGGTCACGCTATTCGTCACCCTAGATGAGGAATAATTATTCTTCACCCCCTCTATTTTACCATCAATGCACCGTAATTTTACGTTCCGTAAGTTTTGTCTTATTTACGACGCAAAAAGGGAGCGTAAGAAAATATATAATCGACGTAAAAAACATTTTATGTTATGTCAAATTACAAATGTAAAAACATAGTCTAAAATACACATAAACTGCAAATTTTACGTAATGACTCAATAGGAATGTAACTATTTGAATTACAAACGTAATTTAATTATGAAATGATCGTAAGATTACCTGGGGTGAAGAATAACTTATTCTGCACCCTGGGTGATGAACAGTAACCCTATATATATATATATATATATATATATATATATATATATATATATATATATATATATATATATATATATATATAGTAGCACTATTCTAATCCTAGGATTAGAATAACTATTTGGATCACGATCACCATATATATAGGGCCGATTAGGTGTTCCCGAACTCTCGAACGGTGGGAAAGAAAAAAAAACAGCGCCCCCACTGTCCCCGCACCCCATCTCTTCCACCTCTCGTCCCGAACTCCACCATCCCACCTTCCCGCCGCCGGGATCCAGCCAACGGCGAGTCGGCGAACACCACCAACCCACCTCCCCCGCCGCCAGGATCCAGCCACGAATCCACCGCCCCGCCGTCGGGATCCAGCCGCCAATCCACCTCCCTGCCGCCGGGATCCTGCCGCTGCACAACCGCCACCAACCCAACCTCCCATCGTCAGGATCCTGCCGTCGGGCGACAGCCACCAACTCACTTCCCGCATCGCCGGAATTCGCCCCTCAGCGGCCTTCCTCCTCTGCTGCCGCGACCTTCCACCTCTTCCACTGCGGCCTTCTTCCCTCACGTGCCTCCCCAGATCGGCGATGCGATGCACGTTCCCCCACCGGTGACCCTCCCCTGAGTTCACTCTCTTCCCTCCATCGCCGGCCTGAGAGCTACCCACGCCACCCCACGCTGCCACCTTGATCCTCCCGGTCGACCTCCCGGATCCGGCGCTCCTGTACAGAGCAGTGCCACCGCGCATTACACTAGTCAGCATTAGCGCCCCTCTTCCTCCATGCTGTTGCTGCCCTCTTCCTCCATGCTGCTGCTGCCTTCGACTCTGCCCCCGCACTCCATAGCCTCCGCATTGAGCTGCCTGTTGGAATTGATCTCAGGTTGTAATAGACCGAGATAAAAAGAAGGGGAGTCCAATCCCACGTTGGTGCTTTGATCGGGGGCACCCAAACCCAATGTTTTGGTTTCGGTCCCCGGTCCATCAGTTCCCATATAAAAAGGAAGAGGCCATGTACCTGTTCAGATAAGAAAAGAAAAACACAAACGGGTTAAACTCCTGAGTGCTAACAACCGATCCTAAAAAGAGGGAGCTGATGTGCTGGAAGGCCGACTACCACCGCCGGCCACCGCAAGGTCAGTGCCGGTGGCCCCTACAGCGGCGTTCCTGATGCACGTCCACACCATCTACGTGCTGCTTTTCTCCCGGCCATATCTTCATCGCCGGAGACCCCAAGGTGCAGCCATGGGCTACACAAGGGGCTGCATCGAGCAGCCATGGGATTTCGCCAATCAATGTAAGTTTGTACGCTTCCGCATAATACTGATGTTCTAGTCCGAGATTAAGTCCTAAAGTTGATTAGCCTAAAGCCAATTAATCTAACAATGGTATCATGAGCTGGTTAATCTCGGTTAGAACTCCAATCATGTTTTTAGTGATGTTTCTTTTCTGTTAACGATCATGTTTAATTCCTGATTTTCTCCGTTCCAAATATAATCACCAACTTAAGGTTTAATTAAACTTTATTAGGTTAGTGAGCCTTGTTTATGGCTAATTATTTTCAGTCAATGTATTACTGATGCGGGTTAGTGCTAATTACCCGTTTAAGCAATCAGAAGGAGGGGAATTGCAAATTCTAGAAAATCCCCAATTTTTGAAACCCTAGAACTTGGAATTCCCCAAATCAGCGCCCAAAAATGTTTTAATCGACAAAAAGAAGAGTATTTGAGGCACACCTCATGACGTCGCGCCTATGCTCCTTCGGGATCCCTGAGCCGGCGACGCCGCCGTCTCTCGGGATGACGTGCAGAAAGACTCAGCCGCCGCTGAGGTGCTAATGGACGCGCGCGTGCAGTGGGTTCCGCACCCCGTACGTCGCCGTCGCTGTCGCCGCCAAAAGTTTGCGCCGGCAGCCGCCGGCAAGATGCCTCACGCGTAGCTAGGACTACCGTCCTCCCGGTCTCGCCATGAGCTCAACACGGCGAGCGCCGTTCGGCGGAGGAGCGCGTGGCCTTGAGCGAGGCACGCTGCTCCGACGAACGGGACTGCCGCACCGCCATGGCCGGCGTGCCTCGGGTCGCCGCCGCGGTTGTCGCCTCTCCTGCACGAGCCGTGAAAATCGGGGGAGAGGAAAGGAAATGCTTCTAGGGTTTGACGAGGTGTTGTTTTGCTCCGCCCCGGGAGGATCGGGGCCGTCGGCTTGATCCAACGGCTGAGGCCGACGCGCAGCTCCGAATGGGCTTCGGGCACTTAAAAGGCCGCTTCTGAAGCTGGGTTGCAGCCCAGCATGTCTTATCCTGGCAGGAAACGTTCTTGTCTTTGAGCTGGGCCGAATGAATCAAGGGTAGCCGTGGGCTGTATTGGGCCAACAAATATATGTTCTGCGCGTATTTTCTTTTATTCAGTGCAATTCTATCATTAAGATTATTCTAAGAAAGTCTTTTGCACTGTTATAGATAGAAAATTGTCAGAAAAATTAAGTTCTAAATTGTGTTTTAGTTTTCTTAGTATAATGGAACCAACGAGAAGTTTTGCTTAGAAAATTAAAGCACAATTAATGTTTATGTAATTTTCATGGCAAGCCTTTAATGATGATGAAGATTTATTAATAAAAATCCATGGATGATTATAGGTCAAATTATGTTCTTTAGGCATTTTGTGCAGTTTTAGTGCATTCATTAAGTTTCAAATTATGCTTTTGCACTGATGAGTTTTAAAGTGCCTGTAATTATGCTTAAATCTTCTGAAAAAATGGAGCCAACGGGAATTTTTTTTGGGGTGAATGTTGATGTCATTTAAAGGCACCTTTTATGGTCATCACTTTTCAAGTATTATTTCAATGAAGAAATCTTAATGTTAAAATATTGAGCATTTTTCCAGTCACTCATTTAAGTTTCTAAACATTAATATTTTATTTGGAAACTTTATTTGAGTGTGATGTTTGTGGTGATGCCATCCTAATGACATTTCTTAATGATGTGACCATTTCGAATGGGCTGAGGCCACCTCAAGGGGAATGTTATGGTCACATGGTTCAGTTTTCCGCGTCATAAGAATATTCCGTCGATACGCCTATTGGGCAAAACTGAAGTTTTTATTTGGTGCATTTCATGTCATTTTATTATGATATGCATTATTGAAATATGCATAAAGACTCAAAAATAATGTTCATGGGGTTATGATCAATCCCCTAAAGAAAGGAATTTTGTTTAGGGGATTTGTTTCCAAAGTACCTGTTGCTGCCAAATATTGTTATTTCGTGAATCCTTATGAAAATTTATGTCCATATTACCTGGAAAATGTTATGATATCCTGACGATAATATTAATGTCTTTTTGGACTGACTGTAACTTTGAAGTCTACTCTCTCGCAATAACATTTATATTTATATGTTAATTCCAATGTCACCTTCATTGTATGTCGTTTAGAATTTTAATGATAATTTTGACACTTATTTTTTTAATGTTATTTTCAATGATCATTAAGTGTCAAAATTTTAAGTTCAAGATAACTACAACAGGTTATGAATTCTTGTGTCCTATGACATAATGGATTACACTTTAATGCTACTTTATGTTAATGATGGTTAGTAATTTAGTTAATATTCTTGCTGGTCTTTATGTGATTTTGTGTTTTTCTAATCAAAATGGAACCAACGAGAAGTTTTGATTAGAGATTTAGTGAGCCAAATTCATAATGGCGATTGATGATATTCTGACCAACGTTCATTATTTTTATGTGTCATTTATGAATGAATAAGTTTTTTTTCGTTATTTGCCCAATGATAATGCAGATTAGAATAAATTAATCTTTTTTTATTCATCTCATTGCATGGTTAATTGATGCTTGATGTTTTGTTGTGATGTTCATAACGATGTCTTCTGTTTTCATAGCAATGAACATTAATAAAGATGCCAACTTCCATTTTGGCATAGACAACCCTTATGTAAATAACTTTTCTGTGTGGGGAGTGGAGATCATTTTCTCATGTAAGGAATCTCATAATGTTTCTCTGCCACTAAGGTTTACAGATTTAATCATGATGTTAAAGCGGACATTGGGAGAGGTCTCAAAATGCATGTGCTATCATGCACATTACTAATGCAATGGGGTTTAAAGTGAAAACTATTGGATTTATTCCACTAGGATTTGGAGATACTTAATTCTTCATCTAATTGATGATGTTTGTTCTTGCTCCTAGTTACTGGAGAAACTTATTTCTTGTTTCTCGAACATATGACATGATTTTCTATGTTATCAAGTTAACTCCAATTATGTAACGTTAGTTTCGCCCTAGGGTGAGACAAGTTATGTTTTTCATCTGAATGGATCATTTGTAAAGATTATGTGTTATGTTACAATTAAAGATGTAAGCGAAGTGTAAATAATGAGACCTCATCGAAATTGTCGTTTTAGACCACATTTCGAGGGGGAGAATGGAAGTCTCGTTTAATATGAGATATCACGTTCACTTCTCTTACTTAGATCAAAATATGTATGTTAATTCTCCAATTAAAGATAGAACCAAGGAGAAGTCTTGGTTGGAGAATGTATGAAAATCATATACTAATGTCAATTATCTAATTAAGATGCAACAAGTCTTATTTAGAAGAATGGATAAAAAATTACTCATTTTATTACGTTAATGTGTACTTAATCCCTTATGAGCATTATGAAGCACACATGAATGCTAAAGTGAAGCTTGCTAGTCTAATGACCATCATGATGTAACATGTTGATTATATATATGACCAACGTCATTTATAATCATATGTCGCACTTCACTCAAATGGCAAGCTTGTTAGTATCACTTGGCTCGTGGTTATATTTTTGACTATCGTCATTTATAATCATTTGTCACAATTCATTAGGTTCTTTTCCATCTTCAGCCCAACAGTGTTGTGGTTTAGAACTTAAATGATTATTATCAAGATATTGGATATGTTTTCCATTTTTTCAAATAAAGTGATCATGGGGGAACTGGAGCGTATGAACATGAATCTTAAGGATAACTCCAGTAGATCTTTGTTCATACGCATCAGGTAAGTTGAGAAGAAATGCATATTGCAATACTCAATGTTGAGACTTCACAATTTCCGTGTGATTCATAATGTGTGTGAATGATCATCTTAGAGGCTTGTGTGATAATGAGCTCTAATGATGTATGGAACTCAATATAGTTTCCTCGGTGAGTTGTTTTGACGCTTATGTTATTATTATAACATACTCTTGTGTTGACTAAGTTAAGAATGTATGTATGACTTAACCGTAAGGTTTCGTCAAATAGGTGAAGTTAACACAAGGTATGTTGCCCCAAGAAATTCAATTATGAAATAAGAAAGCGTCGGGACACTCATACCATAAAACCAGGGGGAGTAAGTATACTACCTTGAGAAGATGGAATATTTTTGGCGGGACCAAGAATTTTCTACCTTCCATTTATGACATAAAGAATCTTGGTCATGCCCTATACTTTGTTTGTGTCGAGTTTCGCCAAGATTCCAAAAGTGGTATAAGTTTTATCATGAAGACATGCATCGATAGAGTATGAAAGAAAATATTATGTAGTAGTACTCTTATCGCACCTGCTACTAAAGTCACGGGCAATAAGAGATGGACATTTTAGTGTCCAAGGAACCATTATGAACTGATCAGATAATGTCGGTTCCTTATGCTTCAGTTGTCGGAAGCAATATGTGTATTCAAGTATGAACATGCCCTTGTTTTGTGATCGGGATAATTGGCAAATATACAAGTAAGTCCAGAAATGGACCACTGGAAAAGCCGAGAAATGTCTTGCAGATATGCAAGAGAATAAAGTTTACATGCTCACTAATAAGAAGTCTAATAACTTCGATATCCTGGGATATTCGGACATTGCTTCTGCGAGATGTGTGGATCTTAAAGTTTCCACGCTATGTTACATCCTCACTCTCGCACATGGAGCTATATCGTGGAAAAGCTCTATAATGACACTGATGGCATTAGAAATAATGCACTTACTTATGTGGCATGCCAAGAGGCTATTGGGCAGGTTGTATGTCAAGAAGTTTTATTCCCGAGTTAAGAGTGATAGACAACATCTCTAAGACACTTACTGCGATTATGAGCACGCAGTTCTCTATGTGAGTAACAACAAGTCAATTGTTATTGCCAAAACCATTGACATAATGTCTCTGTTGTGAAACATAGAGTCCAGGATCAAACCTATGGTGTTTGATTTATAAAGTTTTGTGGTACCGCTTACTAAAGGCTTACCACCCATTTTATGATGATATCTTGCCGGCATGGGTTCATAAAGCCTTTTGATCCTGGAAATTAGGACCATCATATAAACCAACTCCCATAAAGTATTATGTTTCCATCTCGAGATAGAATGATGTACTATAGGTACTGAGGTTCACTGATATCCCATTATCTCATTGGTCATTGTAACACATTACTTTGGTATGTTATTTCTATTAAGAGTGGGCTTATGATGTTTGTTAACCTTACGATCAAGGGGGAGAATGTTGGAATTGATCTCAGGTTGTAATAGATCGAGATAAAAAGAAGGGGAGTCCAATCCCACGTTGGTGCTTTGATCGGGGGCACCCAAACCCAATGTTTTGGTTTCGGTCCCCGGTCCATCAGTTCCCATATAAAAAGGAAGAGGTCACGTACCTGTTCAGATAAGAAAATAAAAACACAAATGGGTTAAACTCCTGAGTGCTAACAACCGATCCTAAAAAGAGGGAGCTGATGTGCTGGAAGGCCGACTACCACCACCGGCCACCGCAAGGTCAGTGCCGGTGGCCCCTACAGCGGCGTTCCTGATGCACGTCCACACCATCTACGTGCTGCTTTTCTCCCGGCCATATCTTCATCGCCGGAGACCCCAAGGTGCAGCCATGGGCTACACAAGGGGCTGCATTGAGCAGCCATGGGATTTCGCCAATCAATGTAAGTTTGTACGCTTCCGCATAATACTGATGTTCTAGTCCGAGATTAAGTCCTAAAGTTGATTAGCCTAAAGCCAATTAATCTAACACTGCCCTCTCCTTCAAATGGCAGTGCACACAAGCTATTTGTGTATATGCCTCAAACAAAAAAGTGTGTTTTCTTTGAAAGATTCTACCTTGGCTCAGTGCATTCTCTCTCTTTGTTTACAGGAGAAGTTCATATACAGCGACAACAACAAAGTTCATGTTGTCAGAAAAATGAAGTCCATGTATATGGAAGATGATGATTGTTGTGTGTATTTAGGGGAACACAAAAACACTTGTGGCTGACAAATTTTTCTGGTTTATGCACTTCCTAGTGTTTAGATGTTACTCCCCTAAAAATGAAAATATTAGATTGCTGTGTATTACTTTTGGTTTCTTGTAGCTGATCAGCTGAGTGAAGCATCTCAGAAGTTACTTTTAGTGTATACTTTCAAGCAAAGCATGATAAGTTCCATTAGTTACTCCTTGTTGGAATGCTTAGATATATGTGGTTGGATGTTCTGAATTCTGATTGTTATCGGCCTACTTGTTCGCCAAGTACTGATCTCCTTCATTTCCTGTACCCATTTTGCAGTTCCTGGACAAATCAATGCAGCGTCGTGGACTCATCTGCTATAGCACATAAGTAGGCATGCATGCCAGATTGGTTCCTTCCACTACCTACCTAATGTTGTTTGTACCCAGACTACCCATAGTGCCTGATGAAGCTTCAAGACCGCAAATAGACAAGCCCACGGAGAAACAACATCCTTGTGTATCTTGAGCTGCTACATCACTTGATGGAACGAGATATGGTGTCGGGAACACATCAGGATTAGCAAGTAATTTTGAGAGTAATCTTGTATGCGCCCTGGGCTCAGTTTGTGCCGCGATAAATTGTTTTCAACATGTAATACATTTTTTTGCCGCATGCCAGGTGAGATGGTGAACTGGGTGTGCTTTCTGTGTTTGCGTTGTGTGGGACCGTGGGAGAGTGATTTTTCTTTAGAAGGTTCAGAGTTCTATTGGGTTAAGGCGAACTCAGCTTATCGTACAGTCTTGTTCAAACCGTGATTTTTCTTCAGAAGGTTCAGAGTTCTATTGAGTTAGAAACATGTACAATTTGTCAGGTTGTTTCAGGTCGTCTAAATCTGGAGATCTAGACTGTATGATCTACTGGGTTGCCTGCGCCGGTCATCGAAGCGTACCGAGGTGGTGCCCCACTGCTGCTAGCGTCTCACTGCACCCCTCCTCCACACCACAAGGAAGACCAAGATATCATGTTGTTGTTTTTGCTCTTCTACTACATCTTCAGGTTCAGAAAAGGAAACAACAACGTTTCGCTGTGCGGTGTAGGCTGCGGCGGCAGGACCATTTTCCTCTTGAATTTTTTTTAATTTATGTGTTTCTCCTACTGCCAATAGAGGAGAAGAAAGGCCAGCACCGAGCTACTGTTGCTACTGCTTGTTTTAGCTTGCACAACCAATTTGGGTGTTACCAGGAAGAAGACAAAGAGAGAAAATTATGGAGTGAAAGAGATAAAAGAGTAGAGTGCCTACGTGGTGTGGATATATAACGTGTGGTGTGTGAGAGGATAAGGGATGTGTGTTACTATTCAGTGATAAAAATAACTTGTGGTTTAGAGAAAAAGCAACGTTCTATTTACCTAGTGCTCACGATCACCTATAAAGCTTGAACTTCTTAAACTTTTTTTAACTCTGATTCACACTAGAACTTTATAAAAGAATTTGAAATTATTTTCTCTAATATTTTCACTACTTACAGTTCAAAAACAAGAATAGTTAAATTTCAAGATATGTAATACTTGACAATAAAGAAGAAAAATAACATGAAAAAAAGTCAAAAACTTCAATGACATAAACAAGCAGATTTCATTCACTCTCTCACTTCTAAACACATGGGAAAAGCCATGTAAAATTCACGCGAGAAGTTCATCATTGAAAAAAGGCAAAGTTCAAACGAGCACAAAAGGAAGAAAGTATCACGTCACTAATAATCAGAAAGAAGTTCGTCATTAAAAAAAGATGAAGTTCAAACGAGAACAAAAGGAAGAAATTATCACGTCACCGAAAATCAAAAAGGAAGTTCATCATTAAAAAAGACGAAGTTCAAACGAGAACAAAAGGAAGAATTAAAAGGCAAACTCTACAAATTTTGTTGCTAGAAGTTCAAGTGATCGACCCGAGAAAAATTCATAATTCTTGTGAGAGAGGTTCACCTTGTATTTCCTTGCTCGATTTTTTCGTCTAAAAATTGAATACAATTCTTTAATCAAAATATAAAAAGGTGAAGTTCAAACTGAAATAACAAAGAAGTTTGGAGTTTATTAAAACCTAGGATTTACCTGTTCAAAAAATAAAAAAACACAACGCCATTTTTTGCACTTTTAAAAACAACTCATAAATGGAAAAATGGTTGCTAGAAGTTCAAGTGCTCGGCGAGGAAAAGTTCAAAAAATTCTTGTGAGAGAGGTTCACCATGTATTTAAATGTCCAAAATACATAAAAATGTAGTTTTTTGTGTTTTAAAATAATTCTCTCAAACCAGGGAGAAGTTCAAAGTGATAACAACCGGAAGTTCACGTACTACATGGTGTGTATTTCATATAAGAAAAATAAATAAAGTGAAACTGAGTGAAGTTCAAACAGACTTGTCCCAGAAGTTCAACTACTTCACGCGGTGCAAAAAACAACACGTCAAAAACATAGTGAAGTTCAAACAAACATGCCCCAGAAGTTCAACTACTTCACTCAGTGCACTTTCATTCGTGATGAACGCATAAATCATGATCTCGCCATTTTTTTAATTTACCTCAAAACGACAGGAATATCATTTGTGTAAGTTCAAGTCCTCGGTCGGAGAAAGTTAAAAAATTTATTGTGAGAGACGTTTGTACAAAAGGAATATTATTTGTGTAACACTAACGAATGGATGAGAAAATTACAAACAAAAATACATCACAGAAGTTCAATGTGAAAACAGCAGGAAGTTCAACTACTACGTTGAATGAATTTTAGATGAAAAACTTTTAAAATCGTCGCGAGTATGAAAAGATGATCAACACGGGAAACTTGCGTGCTTATAGCAGCTTTCCATTAGTATATCACCTGGTCAATTCTAGTGAATGGATGGAGAGTTACGAGCAGTGGATGGAGACCTACGAGCAAAAAAAATCACGTCAAAAACAGAGTGAAGTTCAGGTACACGTGCCGAGAAGTTCAGGTTCTTCACGCGGTGCATTTTCGAAGAATCTGTTTCGCGATAAAGGCAGAACGCATGATCCCGCCGTTTTCGAAATTACTTAAAACGGCTAGGAATCAGAGAAAACCACCAACATGAAAAAGTTTCGCATTTTCTGTAGTTTTTCAGCGGTATATTATTTGCCCCATTCCAATAAAGTTTGTACAAACTACGATGAAAATACGTTTTTCGCCATTTTCAAAACTGACTTAAAAGCGTAAAGAATTGGGAGAAACAATACATACAAAAAAAGTTTCGCATTTGTTCAAGCTTTCCAACACCATATCATTTCCTGCATTCGGACGCACGGTTAAAAAATTAGCTCGAAAATACGAACTCGGTAGGACTTGGGACCATTTTCTAAATTACTCTTAAACCATTCAAAATTAGAAAAAAAAACTTTCAAGATGAAAAAGTAGCGCACTTTCATAAGCTTTCCAACGCCGTATCATATGCCTCCATTGGATTAGCCGTTTGAAATGACATCAAAAAAAGGAACTAAGCTGTTTGGTTTACGAAATTTTACGTTTTTTCAAATTACTCTTTAACCATAGGGAATTAGAGAAAACTTTCAACATGTCGAAGGAGCAGTTTTGCAGCAGCTTTCCAACTCCATATTATATGCCTCATTCCGATAAACGGTTTAGAAATGCGATCGAAAATACGATTCACATTTTTTGTGCGAAGGAAAAAAACGGTTTTCAAAACTACTCTTAAACCGCTTATATTTTGCCAAAAATTTAAGTTGGATCATGATATTGGTGTCCATAGCTTTCAAACGGTATATCGCAAGCCCCATTTGGGCAATGTTGGCGGAAGTTCAACCTAATTCACAGGGAAGTTCAACGTACTACTAGCGGGGTAGGTCAGGTTGTGATCAGAATATTATTCTGATCCCGTGATCAGAATAGTGTTTATGTATATATATATATGTATATATATATATATATATATATATATATATATATATATATATAACTGGAACACCTTGCATTTCAAATTACGTTGGACCGACCAAATTGTAGGATTTCGCTCGGTGACTGACATTGCAGCCGGTTTAACCGGGATGACTCCAGCTCACACACACGCCAAATCTTCTTGACCTCCTTACATCTAAAAAAAAGATGTCCGCCATCCTCCAGTAATCTATGGTAAAGGACACAGCTAGTATCAAGTTCGATCCCAATCCGTTCAATATTCCTCAGCATAGGGTGACTATTATGAGCGACTCTCCACAAAAAATGATGCACTTTCCCGGGACATCTAATCTTCCAGAGGTTCTGCCACATTTTTCCATAAGCTGTATCACCGGCGACGCAGGGCCAGCCGTTTCTTCATGTCAAGGTGAACTCTGTACGCAGACCTCACTGAAAATAAGCCCTTGCTATCGAATTGCCAAGCCAAGAAGTCCTCATGTTGCTCAAAAATTGGAATCTTTAGTATTATATCAGTCTCTTCCGGATTGAACATTTGTCTAACCAACAGCTCATCCCAGGAGTGTGTATATGGGTCGATAAGCTCTCAGACTTTAGTCAGGATGGTATTGCAATGGGGAGACCTTGGAAACCGAACAACACCAGTAGGGAGCAAGGGGTCCTGCCAGATCCGGGTATGCTCACCTGAACCCACCCTCCACACCATCCCCTCATGTCAGGACCCCGACTCGATGCCACATCGATCTAGCATGTAACACCTCATATCACTTTGCGGCCTCACGCACGGTATTCCCACGGGTGTCGCCTTACCTTTGCCCGGGACCGTTTGCGCCTTTTGGCACACGTATATGACAGTGTCGCTAGCATCCACATGATAAGGAGCCCGGGCTGACATGGCTAGTCGTAAACCCAAAGTGGCACAGACTTACAGGGACAGGCATCCATGACCCAGCATCGAACGTGTCGGTCATCAGCGAGTGAATCCAGGCTGTAGCACTGGGCTAGCAGGACTCCGGTAAACCGGGCTGTAGCGGGCTAACAGGACTCCGGTATTCATCGCGTGACATTTCCCCGAAGGGACAGACACAGGAACGAAGAAGGACACATGCCGGCCAGCCTAAGTGTTCCGGAGCAGTAGCAAGCTACCATGGCTCGGTGGAAACACTAGGAGACATTTCCCGGTAAGAGAGGCTACTAAAGATAAACAACTAGATGGTCAGATCCCACACATACCAAGCATTTCAATAACATACACACAATATGCTCGATATGTGCAAATACAACATGGCATCACAACATGACTCTACGACTCAAGTAATTTATTCAATAGGCTCCGAGGAGCGAGATATTACAAACATGGGTCTCATGACCCAACAATCAGAGCATACAAGTCAAAGCACAAGCGGAAGCTATCATGTCTGAGTACAGACATCTATAAATGAAAAAGGCTGAGAAGCCTGACTATCTATCAGATCCTGCCGAGGGCACAAGATCGTAGCTGAGGTATCAAGCTAAACGTCGAAGTCCACGTGGAACTACTAGTGAGACTGAAGTCTCTCTGCAAAAACATAAAATAGGCAAACGTGAGTACAAATGTACCCAGCAAGACTTACATCAGAACTAACTACATATGCATCATTATCAACAAGGGGATGGTGGGGTTTAACTGCAGCAAGCCAGCTTTGACTCGGTGGCTATCCTAAACTACGACTGCAAGTAACTCTTTTGAGGTGGCGCACACGAGTCCACATATTCACCATATCAATACACCACTATGGATCCGCTCCCGTCTCCCTACGAGAACGCCATCCATAGCACTCACGCTTATCTTGCGTATTTTAGAGTATCCACTTTCACTTGTCTATGAACTGATATAAGCAACCCAGAAGTCCTTTTCCGCGGACACGGCTATTCGAATAGATCATATTAACCCTGCAGGGGTGTACTTCTTCACACACGCTCTCACCACTTACCGCCGTTTACACGACATGTACTCGGCAACCTTCAAGCGGAAGCCCAACGTGGGTGTCGGCCACGACCTACCTAATCACCTAAGTCTCTAGTCCAGGTTTATCGCCTATTCGGGTTCCATCCATGAGGAGATCCGGCCGGAGTTTCGCTCACAGCCCCAAACGATGTGAACAGGGTTCCCGAGACACCAAACGGGCGCCCGGTTTACCCGGCCACGTGCCTACCGCATCACAGCCCACCCCTACGGTCAGCGCTGCCCACGGCCTCCAGCATACTACAAACACCAGAAACTACTTGCAACTCCTGGACAGAGGACAAGGGTGATCAAGAAGCCGAGAGGGTCCATTGGTTTCGGGCCCAATGCGTGGTAGTAGCTGAATCATGGATCACAAACACAGAACTCAGTTCCTGAGGACGGCTGCAATGAGACAACCCACCATGTACTCCTACATGGCCTCTCACCGCTACCTTTACCAAATCGTGTTCACACACTTAGCTCACACACAGTAGGACATGTTCACACACCTCTGATTCATCCCCGATGAATCAGACCTGACTCAACTCTAAGCAGTAGCAGGCATGACAAACAAGCATGAATGAGTAGGCACAACAGGGCTCAAACAACTCCTACTCATGCTAGTGGGTTTCATCTATTTACTGTGGCAATGACAGGTCATGCAAAGGATAAAGGGGTTCAGCTACCGCAGCAAGTAACAGATGAATCGGTGTTGTCCTAATGCAGTAAAAGAGAGCAGGAGCGAGAGAGTAGGATTGTATCGGAATGAACAAGGGGGTTTTGCTTGCCTGGCACTTCTGAAGATAACATTGAGTCTTCATCAGTGTCAACGATCACATCATCGGTATCACGTCTATCGAGAGGGGACAAATACCGGCAACACAGAAGGAACACAATCAATGCAATGCACAATATGATGCATGATCATGACATGGCAAAATGAATGTGTTTTGAGCCAATGCAACTAGCAACAGATTAAATGAAGTTGGTTTGAATACAAGATTCAAATTCAAACTCCATATGTGATTAAATAAATGCCCTTTAATTGATTTGTGCTAAACAGCAGCTATAGGTTGTTCTAACATGCATGAAAATGGTACAGATGGATTCCTTGAATTTTTCTGATAATTTTTCATATATAAATTATTTAATTTGGAGTTACGGTTAATTTTCTATGAATTTTAGAAGTTTATATTCATTTTCTGGAATTTCAGAATTAAATTAAATCCAGTAATTGAATTAATGCGCCAGCCTGACGTCATCATGACGTCAGCAGGTCAACTGGGCGCCTCCAGGTCAAATCTGACGTGTGGGGGCCACACGTCAGTGACACAGGAGCTAATCCCGGTCAAACCCAGCGCTGACTGGGGTTTGACCAGGGGTGGGGCCCGCTGTCAGTGGCCTAGGGGGTTGATTAGTGTGGGGGGGGGTTAGCCGCTAATGATGCCCACGTCATCATCGCCGGACTTACGCCGGCGGCGACCAAAATGGCGGCGGCAACGCGCCGGACTTGCGCTAAAGGCGACGGAGGCGGCGGCTGAGGGCACCGGGGCGTAGCCCGGGCTCTCCCGCATCTGATGGGGTAGGTGGGAGGCTGCGGGAACGCCGGGGCTCGTCGGAACGGAGCTCGCGGCGGCGCCGGAGTTCGGGTGGTAACGGGCGCGAGGCCCTGGTGGGGTTTTGGGCAAGCTGAGCTGCGCATGGGCTTCCTGTGAGCCCCACGAGCTCAAAGCCGTGCTCGGACGCGACCGAAACAGGCCATGGCCGCGACGGCAGCATGGCCGGCGGCAGCGAGCTCCGGTCGTCGGCAAAGTGGCAGCTGCGGTGTGCAAACGAGAGAACGGAGAGGGGGAAACAGCACAGGAGCTCACAGCGGGTGCAGTGGTGGCCTCTGCGAGCTCGGGGAGGCACCGGAGCCGACGAATTTGACGAAGATGGCCGGCGGGTCCGAGGTAGAAGACGACGTCGATGGCGGCGATGCGGCACGTCCGGGGCCTCGTGGCTCGTTGAGGAGGTAGAGGGAGGACCCGCGGAGCTTCCGGGGGCGTCGGTGAGGCTAGGGGTGGCCGGTGGCCATGGGTACGGCGACGATGGCGGCGAGCTCCGCTCGGTGGTGTGCGCGAGAGGGAAACAGAGGAGGGAATGAGGTCCAGGGGAAGAGAGAGGCGGTCGAGGGGGTCGAGGCGTCTCCGTGGCGTCGCGAGGGAGTCGGGGAGGCTGCCACGGCGAAGCAGGAGGTGGCCGGAGTTCTTCGGGCGCGCGCCACGCCTCGCCTCTGCCTACTGGCAGAGGAAGAAGAGGACAAGGGGGGGGGGAGGTGGGCTGGGCCGGCTGGGGAGCTGGGCCAGGTGGGCTGCGGTAAGTGGCCCAGGTAGGTTTTCTACTCTTTTTATTTTTTTGTTCTGTTTCTTTTAATTCTGTTTTCTATTTTGCAGGTTTGTTTTGAATTTGGTTTTGAAACCAATTCAATTTATTTTGCTTCTGACAACATTTTTAGGAGCTAAAAGAATTAAAACAATGCTCCACAAAAATATTTCAGAATTATTGGACCTATATTTATTTAACAGTAGATATAAGTCCAATTCAAATAGCTATGATTTAAATTCAAAGTCCCAAAAATAAATCCTTAAAAAATGTTCAATATTTTGGTTGGGACCAGAACCCTTACCAAAATTTATCAACATTTTAAGAAGAGCACTTTTGGAGCAATGAATGAGATTTCTAGGGTTTTTGCCCCTCTTTTATTTAGGGTTTTGAGGCTTCCAATATTCCTCAATTCAAGTTTCAAAAATATAGACATGATGCACACATGAAGCTAGCCTAGAGTATTACCAGAAGCTAGGGATGTGACAACTCACCCCCACTAAACAAGAATCTCGTCTCGAGATTCAAGCGTAGGGTAAGGTGAAAGGTAAACGCAACTAGTATAATCTTCACGATCCAGGTTGCACTTCATAGGAACGTTGATTCGATCACCATCATTGTCTTGATGTCTTGCTTCGAGAACCTCAGCTAATCATGACATGAAGGGGAAAGGGAAACTCTAGAAGGATCGAACTTCTTCAAGATCGAACAACTCACGGAATGAGACATAGAACCATCTCTCGGGTTGAGACACGAGATACACATCAAGAGGGGTGGAAAGAAACGGATGACGAAGGTTCACTAGGCGGACAACAATTCCACACTTAAGAAGGTGGTAATCGGTTGTCAACGTAGCGAGGAGTTGAGTTGCCATGATACCACAACGAAACATCCTGGAGAAGGGTGATTCGTAGATTATTATCTTAAGTGGCAAAAAGAATTACCTTTGATTCAGAGATCATTGAAACTCTTTAAACCAGCCTAAGGCAAATCACAGCAATCGATTGGCGGGGGTCGGTAGAATGGCATACTCGGACTTGGATGATGTGGATTACCTTGTTGAAGACAACGTAATGGATGAATTTGCTTATCACCGGAAATGGAAGGGACCCATGGTAGAATGGCCCATTGGCGGTGCAAGCTGGGAACAAAATGCAAATGCTAGGAATGATTCTGGTAACTGGGGAAGAACCCAACAATAGGGAGTGAATTCACTGTTTGAAAAGGTCATAGCATTTGCCGAGGAAACTGAGAGGAATCCCAGTTAGAGATGATGATAACACGTAGCGCTTGTGCGTGCTCTCAAGAACTTGAGCATTTCCATAATCATCAAGGTTTTATCAACATCCGTGTCAAGGGTCCAGTAACACAACTTACTACCATGATGAATGGTGATGGAGGATGCAGATGCAAAGGAGGATAACACTTTCTCAGATTTCACCTTAGCGAGGCCAAGGGACGAAAATCTGGATGATCGACCGAGAGACATTTAGCACTCCGCTTCTAATGTTCTCCTTGATGTGCTAGCGTAACCCATTCATAGATATGGTTTGATATCTAGAACATCAAGTAAAAGGTCGGACTTCGGGATCTCAAAATCCATAGGAGCAACTAGGGAGTAAATCCTACGAAATCCCTATGGGGAGGTGGCCAACTTCCTCAATCAAGATATTATAATAATAGGTCTTCCGGCTGGGTGTGTTGGCCACGACATCCACCTTACCGGTTATCGAGGGACCGATATTATAGTTCTTGGGAAATGTTCCAACCATCATATCTGCCTGAGATTCAGATCTGATTGGTGTCAGGATATTCCAGACTCATCGAGTCTAGGAAGAAAAATGAAAGTTTGCAACACAAATCGACGAGATGACGTTGCGAGATTCTCGAGGAATGAACTACGATAGTAAGCTCCAAAACATGAGCTGGTTCTGCTACAAACATGTGAACACGATGTCCCAGACAAGCATGACCACAAAGTAGTCTTATAATAAAACACTACCGAGTTCAGGAGGGGGAACCATCATTAATGACATCGAAGTCTCCACGCGTGGAAGTCCAAAGAGTTCACCTTGGACAGACTCCTTTATCTTTGAACAACTCAATCAGTGGCTTGGTGTGCTCGGAACACATATGGAATGAAGGTTGCAAGTCTCCAGACCACAGAATACTTCGCACGTATGCATGACTGACTTGGGATGATTCCAGAGGAAGCAAAACTAACTTTCTCAAATCCACGGCGGCAACTTTCACCAAATGCACGTGTATAAGAGGAAGTCACTCCTTTCATCAAACAAATACTTCATGAGTTAGCATGAAGAAATGCTTTCAAAAGTTTCCAACACTAGCTTAATGTTCAACAAAATCATGGAGGAGATAAGGATGTTGTCAATGGGCTCAACAACAATTCTTCCGGGTTTCCCTTTAAAAGGAATTCCATAGTTAAGAGAACAAGTGTTAGCATTGGTCAGACCCAAAAGATATAATGGTGTATGCTCGAGGGATCAACCACGAGTAAGACAACATTACGAATATCGTTGGTTCTGGTCTGATTGGATGATAGCCCATACTCAAATTAAGATGGGGTAAGACAATAGGTCCAACAACTGATCACAAGGACCAATTAATGAAAATATCATCTTTCTTCAACACACACACATACACAGAAAGATATCCCTTAACATGAACTAAGTCAGACAAGCTTTTATCTTCCAACTCTCCAAGTTGTTGTCTAGCTTAACCAACTAGCTCCGGGATATCCATCACAGATTCTTGGATAAAGGGTTGTTCACAAGAACCCGACTTGATCACGAGCTCAACATAGCAGTCAGGTGACAACCTGGTAATACTTCCGAGAAGATATTCGGAAAATCACGAACCACCGGTATGTTACTAAGCTCGAGAACAATCTTGCTTTTCAGGGCAAGACGATATGATCAATAGAGCAAGGATTTGAAATATTCCTAACTCATCGATCGAGGAGTGAACCAGGAGAATGGACTAGGTAGCACGTTCAATCTTAGAATGATGATTCAATAACCAACACACTAGGAATGAAATTATTGTCCTTTAACTACCCAGCAACGAGGTTGCTAGGCGTATTGATTTCACGCATCACAATTCATTTGTCGGTATTCCGGTTGCATCAACACGAAGACCGAGGAATGACTAATGATGGCAAGAAGTATCACTGTACCAAGAGTTCATAGGATGGTGTGCAATTCCTATAACAATCCCGATATAAAGATGGTAATACTCCAAGGTAGAACAGAACAAAAGCTGGATTAGCAATTTGATCTGCGGAGTACAATTGTTTTGACCCAATCCTAGATATGGAAGAGGTACTGGAGTTTGTTTCTCCTAGTCATTCCGCGATAGAATGGCTTGACGGACTACAAGAGTAATAGGTATCGATAAACGAACGCACGCATACTCCTGACTATCAATTGATAGACGAAGGTCAGTAGACAACTAAAGAGGGACAACTCAAAAGAACATGTAATTTTCTGAGTTGTGGATGCATAGATTAATATGTCGAGCGAGATCAACATTTCTTCCAGATAACCCATGCAGAGAGGTTGAGCTGGCAGAGTCACAATATAGCATGGAGAACTCATCAAGAATAATCCTGTTGTGATATTTCAGTTCAACGAGGAACTTCTGCCATAAGTAGTTCATGGTATTTGGAAGAAGAAGATACCACGGACTTCAAGGACTATCGCAAAGGTTACTAATATCCTAAAGGCACTAGCAATTACTATCAACATGAAGTAGGTAGAGTGAATCTCGGGTTCAAGAACCCAGGAATAGAATACCTATTACTAAGTAGCATCACGGGATGCTTTCGAGAATGAATGGCCAGAATCATCACACTGGGAACACAATTCATGGCTAAATTACTAGATGATCCCCTAAGACACCTAGGGTCATAATAATATCTCCAACATAATGTCAAGGCAATAGAATACCTCAACTCAACAATTAGTGTGATTGAGCTGGCATAAAGGAACATCGAAACCAGAGGGGAAGGATTTTGCAAATGCATCAGACTATTTAGAAACCTGGGATGACTCGGACAGCATAACGGCTGTAAATGCTCAGAAGAGATTTGAGACATTCACAAAAATGGTGGCATAACCACTCAGAAGCACAATATCAAGGTTTCGAGATCAACAATTAACATACGGAAGTAGTAGGAACTGAACTCAAGCTTAAATCCAACAATCTTATAAGTCTACGGATTAGTAACACGTGATCCTGATAGAAAGAAGAGATAGCCTAGTTCTTAATCCCCGTAGGAAAGATAAGATGACTCAGATCAGAAGGGCATGAGGTATAAGGAGTAAAAAGAGCCTTACGTTCCATCCCACAATCAATTCCCTTATATAACTAAAGAATTTCTAGACTCAACTTCGACCAGTTTGGCTTGGTAATCCTACAGGCAGTCAAGCTCTGATACCAACGCTGTCAGGACCCCGACTCGATGCCACATCGATCTAGCATGTAACACCTCATATCACTTTGCGGCCTCACGCACGGTATTCCCACGGGTGTCGCCTTACCTTTGCCCGGGACCGTTTGCGCCTTTTGGCACACGTATATGACAGTGTCGCTAGCATCCACATGATAAGGAGCCCGGGCTGACATGGCTAGTCGTAAACCCAAAGTGGCACAGACTTACAGGGACAGGCATCCATGACCCAGCATCGAACGTGTCGGTCATCAGCGAGTGAATCCAGGCTGTAGCACTGGGCTAGCAGGACTCCGGTAAACCGGGCTGTAGCGGGCTAACAGGACTCCGGTATTCATCGCGTGACATTTCCCCGAAGGGACAGACACAGGAACGAAGAAGGACACATGCCGGCCAGCCTAAGTGTTCCGGAGCAGTAGCAAGCTACCATGGCTCGGTGGAAACACTAGGAGACATTTCCCGTAAGAGAGGCTACTAAAGATAAACAACTAGATGGTCAGATCCCACACATACCAAGCATTTCAATAACATACACACAATATGCTCGATATGTGCAAATACAACATGGCATCACAACATGACTCTACGACTCAAGTAATTTATTCAATAGGCTCCGAGGAGCGAGATATTACAAACATGGGTCTCATGACCCAACAATCAGAGCATACAAGTCAAAGCACAAGCGGAAGCTATCATGTCTGAGTACAGACATCTATAAATGAAAAAGGCTGAGAAGCCTGACTATCTATCAGATCCTGCCGAGGGCACAAGATCGTAGCTGAGGTATCAAGCTAAACGTCGAAGTCCACGTGGAACTACTAGTGAGACTGAAGTCTCTCTGCAAAAACATAAAATAGGCAAACGTGAGTACAAATGTACCCAGCAAGACTTACATCAGAACTAACTACATATGCATCATTTCAACAAGGGGATGGTGGGGTTTAACTGCAGCAAGCCAGCTTTGACTCGGTGGCTATCCTAAACTACGACTGCAAGTAACTCTTTTGAGGTGGCGCACACGAGTCCACATATTCACCATATCAATACACCACTATGGATCCGCTCCCGTCTCCCTACGAGAACGCCATCCATAGCACTCACGCTTATCTTGCGTATTTTAGAGTATCCACTTTCACTTGTCTATGAACTGATATAAGCAACCCAGAAGTCCTTTTCCGCGGACACGGCTATTCGAATAGATCATATTAACCCTGCAGGGGTGTACTTCTTCACACACGCTCTCACCACTTACCGCCGTTTACACGACATGTACTCGGCAACCTTCAAGCGGAAGCCCAACGTGGGTGTCGGCCACGACCTACCTAATCACCTAAGTCTCTAGTCCAGGTTTATCGCCTATTCGGGTTCCATCCATGAGGAGATCCGGCCGGAGTTTCGCTCACAGCCCCAAACGATGTGAACAGGGTTCCGAGACACCAAACGGGCGCCCGGTTTACCCGGCCACGTGCCTACCGCATCACAGCCCACCCCTACGGTCAGCGCTGCCCACGGCCTCCAGCATACTACAAACACCAGAAACTACTTGCAACTCCTGGACAGAGGACAAGGGTGATCAAGAAGCCGAGAGGGTCCATTGGTTTCGGGCCCAATGCGTGGTAGTAGCTGAATCATGGATCACAAACACAGAACTCAGTTCCTGAGGACGGCTGCAATGAGACAACCCACCATGTACTCCTACATGGCCTCTCACCGCTACCTTTACCAAATCGTGTTCACACACTTAGCTCACACACAGTAGGACATGTTCACACACCTCTGATTCATCCCCGATGAATCAGACCTGACTCAACTCTAAGCAGTAGCAGGCATGACAAACAACATGAATGAGTAGGCACAACAGGGCTCAAACAACTCCTACTCATGCTAGTGGGTTTCATCTATTTACTGTGGCAATGACAGGTCATGCAAAGGATAAAGGGGTTCAGCTACCGCAGCAAGTAACAGATGAATCGGTGTTGTCCTAATGCAGTAAAAGAGAGCAGGAGCGAGAGAGTAGGATTGTATCGGAATGAACAAGGGGGTTTTGCTTGCCTGGCACTTTTGAAGATAACATTGAGTCTTCATCAGTGTCAACGATCACATCATCGGTATCACGTCTATCGAGAGGGGACAAATACCGGCAACACAGAAGGGAACACAATCAATGCAATGCACAATATGATGCATGATCATGACATGGCAAAATGAATGTGTTTTGAGCCAATGCAACTAGCAACAGATTAAATGAAGTTGGTTTGAATACAAGATTCAAATTCAAACTCCATATGTGATTAAATAAATGCCCTTTAATTGATTTGTGCTAAACAGCAGCTATAGGTTGTTCTAACATGCATGAAAATGGTACAGATGGATTCCTTGAATTTTTCTGATAATTTTTCATATATAAATTATTTAATTTGGAGTTACGGTTAATTTTCTATGAATTTTAGAAGTTTATATTCATTTTCTGGAATTTCAGAATTAAATTAAATCCAGTAATTGAATTAATGCGCCAGCCTGACGTCATCATGACGTCAGCAGGTCAACTGGGCGCCTCCAGGTCAAATCTGACGTGTGGGGGCCACACGTCAGTGACACAGGAGCTAATCCCGGTCAAACCCAGCGCTGACTGGGGTTTGACCAGGGGTGGGGCCCGCTGTCAGTGGCCTAGGGGGTTGATTAGTGTGGGGGGGGTTAGCCGCTAATGATGCCCACGTCATCATCGCCGGACTTACGCCGGCGGCGACCAAAATGGCGGCGGCAACGCGCCGGACTTGCGCTAAAGGCGACGGAGGCGGCGGCTGAGGGCACCGGGGCGTAGCCCGGGCTCTCCCGCATCTGATGGGGTAGGTGGGAGGCTGCGGGAACGCCGGGGCTCGTCGGAACGGAGCTCGCGGCGGCGCCGGAGTTCGGGTGGTAACGGGCGCGAGGCCCTGGTGGGGTTTTGGGCAAGCTGAGCTGCGCATGGGCTTCCTGTGAGCCCCACGAGCTCAAAGCCGTGCTCGGACGCGACCGAAACAGGCCATGGCCGCGACGGCAGCATGGCCGGCGGCAGCGAGCTCCGGTCGTCGGCAAAGTGGCAGCTGCGGTGTGCAAACGAGAGAACGGAGAGGGGGAAACAGCACAGGAGCTCACAGCGGGTGCAGTGGTGGCCTCTGCGAGCTCGGGGAGGCACCGGAGCCGACGAATTTGACGAAGATGGCCGGCGGGTCCGAGGTAGAAGACGACGTCGATGGCGGCGATGCGGCACGTCCGGGGCCTCGTGGCTCGTTGAGGAGGTAGAGGGAGGACCCGCGGAGCTTCCGGGGGCGTCGGTGAGGCTAGGGGTGGCCGGTGGCCATGGGTACGGCGACGATGGCGGCGAGCTCCGCTCGGTGGTGTGCGCGAGAGGGAAACAGAGGAGGGAATGAGGTCCAGGGGAAGAGAGAGGCGGTCGAGGGGGTCGAGGCGTCTCCGTGGCGTCGCGAGGGAGTCGGGGAGGCTGCCACGGCGAAGCAGGAGGTGGCCGGAGTTCTTCGGGCGCGCGCCACGCCTCGCCTCTGCCTACTGGCAGAGGAAGAAGAGGACAAGGGGGGGGGAGGTGGGCTGGGCCGGCTGGGGAGCTGGGCCAGGTGGGCTGCGGTAAGTGGCCCAGGTAGGTTTTCTACTCTTTTTATTTTTTTTTGTTCTGTTTCTTTTAATTCTGTTTTCTATTTTGCAGGTTTGTTTTGAATTTGGTTTTGAAACCAATTCAATTTATTTTGCTTCTGACAACATTTTTAGGAGCTAAAAGAATTAAATCAATGCTCCATAAAAATATTTCAGAATTATTGGACCTATATTTATTTAACAGTAGATATAAGTCCAATTCATATATCTATGATTTAAATTCAAAGTCCCAAAAATAAATCCTTAAAAAATGTTCAATATTTTGGTTGGGACCAGAACCCTTACCAAAATTTATCAACATTTTAAGAAGAGCACTTTTGGAGCAATGAATGAGATTTCTAGGGTTTTTACCCCTCTTTCATTTAGGGTTTTGAGGCTTCCAATATTCCTCAATTCAAGTTTCAAAAATATAGACATGATGCACACATGAAGCTAGCCTAGAGTATTACCAGAAGCTAGGGATGTGACACCTCATTCATGACGGACACACCTTGAAGGATGCTCCGCCAAACATAACTGATGCCCGGGGTCGCTGTAGCTGCAAAAATGTCACCGTCTGGGTAGTATTTAGCATGTAGAACACAAGCATAGAGCGAGTTTGGTGCCTGGATCAACCTCCAAACTTGGCGAGACAACATTGCAATATTGAATGCGTGTAGATCCCTAAACCCAAGCCCTCCCTGTTCCTTCGGATGGGTCATCTTCTCCCAGCCAACCGAGTGATGTTTATGCTCATCTCTTGGTTATCCCAGCAAAAATGGCAGATCATGTGGCTTATACTCTCACACAAGGACTTTGTCAGATCAAAACAGGCCATGGCATAGGCTAGAATTGCTTGGGCAACCATTTTTATTAGGATTTCCTTACCCTTCTTTGATAGCATCTTGATTTTATAACCCTGAAGTAGGTCCCGGATTCTGTCTCGGAGGTATTCAAAAGCAGGCTTGATGAGCCTTGCCCACATAGCGAGGCAGCCCCAAATACTTGCCCTGTTGACCTTCGTTCTGTAGGCCGAGAAGATGCAGTAAGGTTTGTTTCCTAAGCTGCAACGTGTTCTTGCTGAAGAGCACAGAAGACTTGTCTCGATTAATAATTTGGCCCGACCCCTTCTCATATACTTCAAGAATTTCATTCACTATGGACACACTCTCCTCGGTGGCCTCCAACAACAGCAAGGAATCATCAGCGAAAAGCAGGTGTGTGACGGTAGGGCCCTCAGGTGCTACTTTGATGCCTCTAATCGAACCAATGGATTCGTCATGATCAAGTAAAGCGGAGAAACCCTCAACACAAATAAGAAATAAGTACGGAGAAATTGGGTCTCCCTGCCTCAAACCTTATCCTGGAATAACTGTCTCGGTACAATACCCATTTACCTTAAATCTGTAGCGTACAATATGCATACACTTGCTGATTTGTTCCACAAAGGCACTAGCGAAACCCAACCGTGTCATGATCTTCTCCATAAAATCCCAGTTCACCCTGTCGTAGGCCTTACTCATATCAAGTTTGAGTGCCGCATAGCTAGTGGCTCTAGTTCTCTTTCTCTTCCAAAAGTGTATCATATCATAAGCCAAAATAGTGTTATCAGAAATGAGCCTGCCGGGCACGAACGCACTCTAGTTTGGTGATATGATATCTCCCAGTATGCACTTCAGTGTGTTGGCCAAAACCTTGGACACGAGCTTATACACAACATTACAGATGCTAATAGAGCGTAGATCCTTCAATCTTTTTGGGTTCTGGACCTTTGGGATAAGCACCACAAGGGTGTCGTTCCATCCCTCCATAATACTGCCACCTCGTAATACTTGTAAAACCTCGCGCACAACAACATCATCACCAATCAGCTGCCAATAGTGCTTATAGAAGATCGCTGGTAAGCCATCAACGCCCGGTGCTTTGAGATCGCCAATGTTATCTAGAGCCTTCTTAACCTCCTCTGTAGTAAAATCTGCCGTTAAGTACTCATTCATTTGGGCAGAGACTTTTGGTGCTATGTTATTTAGAATTACCGCTACGTCAACACCTGCCATGGGGGTAAATAAGCTAGAAAAATAATTAGTAATGAGGGCCTTCAAGCCCTCCTCCCCAGTCACCACCACCCCGTCCTCCCTCACCAGCTTGGTTATGGTATTTTTCCGCCTTCATTCAGACGCATACACCTGGAAATATTTAGTGTTGCAGTCTCCTTTAGACAACCAATCGGCATGTGCCTTTTGCCGGCTTGCCACATCAATCTGTTCCTCAAGTCTCTCAAGCTTGTATTTGACTGTTAGCACCTTCCGAATCATATTCTGTGACAAAGGTAGCCGCCAGATCTCCTCTAGTTCCAGTTTTAGAATCCTTGCTCGTTTTTGTAAATCACCCAAAACATCCCGACTCCATACATGTAATGCGTTATTGACAGCTGCAAGTCTTCGAGACACCGAAGGACCAGAAGCTCTCTCCCATTACCGACGAACCAAGTTGTCGCAGTCCTCCTCAAGTAACCACCGGGCTTCAAATCGCTTCATCTGTGTACCACCTCCCTTATTCATCATCCGCCTACTGCCATCAACCCATAGAGAAATATGTCTATGGTCCGAGTGTTCAGGATAACCATTAACGACTTTATAGTGGGGAAAACACGCACACCACGTTGGGGTAGCCACCACTCTGTCAAGGCGCTCACGGATATAACCATCAATGCGATAATTGTTATTCCTACATGTGAAAACATCAACCTCAAAACCAAGGTCTTTAAGATTACAAAAATCTAAAGCATCACGAAAGTTTTGATTACCTTACATGGATGTTCACTCAACTTGGACGAAAAACTCAGTTCGGTCACTGGACTTAGAGTTACGTTGTTTACAATCACTAAGGTGGTTTTATTGAATATAACTTGCTACTATTTGTTTCAAAGAAGAACTCCACCAATGCCTATTATACGATAGACACGATTGATATTTGAACCACTAAAATAAGTATGCCCCACATTGATACGCACGGACAATTTAACTTTTTTTTGCGGGAGAGGACAATTTAACCAGTAACTAAAAAAATGCAAGACATAATCCAGGAGGCTATCTCATTTGCCCGCACATTAACAAGGAACTGATTAATACATGAAAATATAATAGGTAAAAATTACTTCTAGAACATTTTAATAAGGAAAGAATAAATACATGAAGATACAATAGGCAAAAAATGATTATAAAGTATTGGCCAAAACATTAATATAGGAAATAATAAAATGACATTAAATCCATTCTTCGATCTCTATATAAAGACTAGCAAGCCCTATTCCGGTGACCGCGTCGCTACAGAAGGACAACAACGCTACGAAGAGAAGGATCCCAACATGACGAGCACCAGAGACAACACTCGCGTTCTGTGCTTGATGGCTCTCGTGGCCATGTCTACCACCATCATTTCTTGCCATGCAGCAGGTACCTACTCCCTTCATTCACAAATGTAACATATTATATATATTTTTATGCATACTACATCCAGACTGAAATAAGTGAGCAAACATATTAAAATTCACCCATATACATTTAAATCAGAAAACGTCATCATAGAATGCTTTTACCACGCTTGCCATGTGGTGTATTTATTCTCTCTTTCATGTGCAAAATGAATTACTTTCTTCAATCTAAATTCATCAAAATTATAGTTTTATCAAAATTCTAGCTTTGTCCTAGGTTAAATCTTTTCAATTTTGATCAAGGAATATGCTAATATTTACGACATCAAATATATACTATGGATACATATTTTATGATGGAACTAATTTGGTGTAGTAGATGTTGAAATTTTCTCTATAGACTTGGTCAAACTTAAAGAAGTCTGACTTAAGATAAAGTTGGAATTATAACTATTTTCTGGAAGGAAGGAAGCACCCTGGTAATCGATTGCTGTGCAATATAAATGCATTAACGTGGTTATCACTCCATTGTTCATAGGTACTAACAAGCACTTTTACGAAATTGTGTGTAGCCGCAAAAGGCTGTGCGCCCCCAATCCAACCAAGTGGCAACGTTCTGTGCAAGTCTTATTGTGTAGGCCAATGTTACAATAAGGATAAAAGCTATTGCTCACCAGATAATGGCGGCATGTGCTGCTGCGAAAAGTAATGAATTACATGTATGGCCATGTGCTGGAAAGATATGGTACACCGTTGAGAATATCTATCTATGCACATCGGAAATTACTTCACATGAAGAATAATCAATATATATACACTTCCGCTTCGATACCCCCCCCCCTAAACACACGGTTGATGCGCACTGAAAAGTTATGTGTTTGATGCGCACTTCTAAGGGCTTGATCTGCTAACCTCTCGAATAATAAAGCTTGTAAAAAACTTGGGGCGACCAACTAGACAGTAGTTTATGGTTAGAGAAAGTGAAATAACCTTTATGACTTCAGCATTCTATAAGTATATAAAATTATCAATAGTAGGATTCCTTTCATTTGTGGAGATATTTTCTAAAATGCCAAAACGCCTCCATTCACTTGAGGAAGGTGAGGAAAGCGAAGCCTTCGCTTTTTGGAGGCGTTTCATCAAAATACTTTGAAAAGATCTATATTAAAGCAATTAAAAAGAACACCTCAAAATACTTTTTATGCACGCAACCTGCCATAGACGACAACTTGATCCAGTCGGACATTTTTCTCTAACAAGATAGGGCCAACTTAGATTTTGACACAGGGACCTCGATTTTGATGGACTGGCCCTGGAACACACGAACACTCCCAGCTCCAAGGAGGAACAACATTCACGGAATTGAAAAACGTTCATCGATTAGAATAAAAGTTCACGAATTTGAAAAAAAACCAAAAAAGTTCATTGATTTGAAAACAAGTTCATGAATTTGAAAAAAAAGTCCACAAATTAAATTTCCTACGCACACGCAAGATCATGGTGATGCATAGCAACGAGAGGGAAGAGTATCGTCCACGTACCCTCGTAGACCGTAAGTGGAAGCGTTATGAGAACACGGTTGATGTAGTCGAACGTCTTCAGATCCGACCGATCCAAGTACCGAACGCATGGCACCTCCGAGTTCAGCACACATTCAGCTCGATGATGTCCCACGAACTCCGATCTAGCAGAGTTCACGGGAGAGTTCCGTCAGCACGACGACGTGATGACGGTGATGATGTTGCTACCGACGCAGGGCTTCGCCTAAGAACCGCTACGATATGATCGAGGTGAATTATGGTGGAGTGGGGCACTGCACACGTCTTGGAACAATCAACTTGTGTGTTCTAGGGTGCCCCCCTGCCCCCATATATAAAGGAGCAAGGGGGGAGACTGGCCGGCCCCTGTAGGACGCGCCAGGAGGAGGAGTCCTCCTAGTAGGAGTAGGACTCCCCTTTCCTACTCCTATTAGGAGGAGGAAAGGAAGGAGAGAGGGAGAAGGAAGGAGAGGGAGGAAAGGAGGAAAGGGGGGCCGGCCCCCTAATCCAATTCGGTTTGGGATAGAGGGGCCGCGCGCCCTGCCTCATCTCTTCCACCACTTGGCCCATGAGGCCCAATACTTCTTCCCCGTATACCCGTAACTCCCCGATACTCCGAAAAATACCTGAATCAATCGGAACCTTTCCGATGTCCGAATATATTCGTCCAATATATCGATCTTTACGTCTCGACCATTTCGAGACTCCTCGTCATGTCCCCGATCTCATCCGGGACTCCGAACTACCTTCGGTACATCAAATCACATAAACTCATATTACCGTTCGTCACCGAACGTTAAGCGTGCGGACCCTACATGTTCGAAAACTATGTAGACATGACCAAGACACGTCTCTGGTAAATAATCAATAGCAGAAACTGGATGTTCATATTGGCTGCTACATATTCTATGAAGATCTTTATCGATCAAACCGCATAACAACATATGTTGTTCCCTTTGTCATCGGTATGTTACTTGCATGTGATTCGATCGTCGGTATCTCAATACCTAGTTCAATCTCATTACCGGCAAGTCTCTTTACTCATTTCGTAATGCACTATCCCGCAACTAACTCATTAGTTGCATTGCTTGCAAGGCTTATAGTGATGTGCATTACCGAGAGGGCCCAGAGACACCTCTCTGACAATCGGAGTGACAAATCCTAATCTCGATCTATGCCAACTCAACAAGTACCATCGGAGACACCTGTAGAGCACATTTATAATCACCCAGTTACGTTGTGACGTTTGGTAGCACACAAAGTGTTCCTCACTTAATCGGGAGTTTCATAATCTCATAGTCATAGGAACATGTATAAGTCATGAAGAAAGCAATAGCAGTAAACTAAAACGATCAAGTTCTAAGCTACCGGAATGGGTCAAGTCAATCACATCATTCTCCTAATGATGTGATCCCGTTTATCAAATGACAACCCATGTCCATGGTTAGGAAACATAACCATCTTTGATCAACGAGCTAGTCAAGTAGAGGCATACTAGTGACACTCTGTTTGTCTATGTATTCACACATGTACTAAGTTTCCGGTTAATACAATTCTAGCATGAATAATAAACATTTATCATGATATAAGGAAATAAATAATACCTTTATTATTGCCTATAGGGCATATTTCCTTCAATAGGCCGCTGTGTCGCGCCAAGTGCGTGTCCAGGCGCTGGCATCGCCTCATCTCGGACCCCCACCACTGCAGGAGGCTCCCCCAGACCCTCGCTGGCGTCTTCTACCTCACCAGGGACGAGTGGCACTCCCCCCAGGAGGTCCGCCATTTCGCCAGCCTCCTCCTGGAGCAAGGACGCAGGGCTCTCGTCCACCCCTCCCTCTCCTTCCTACCTTGCTACGAGTGCTGCAAGCTGGCGGACTCCTGCAACGGCCTCCCCTTTGTTGGTGAACGTAGCATGCAATTTCAAAAAATTTCTTATGCTCACGCAAGATCTATCTAGGAGATGCATAGCAATGAGAGGGGGAGAGTGTGTCCATGTACCCTCGTAGACCGAAAGTGGAAGCGTTAGCTTAACACGGTTGATGTAGTCGAACGTCTTCTCGATCCAAATGATCAAGCACCGATGTACGACACCTCCGAGTTCTGCACACATTCAGCTTGATGACGTCCCTCGAACTCTTGATCCAGCAAAGTGTCGAGGGAGAGTTCCGTCAGCACGACGGTGTGGTGACGACGATGGTGAAGTGATCCGCGCAGGGCTTCGCCTAAGCACTACGTGAATATGACTGGAGGCGTAAACTGTGGAGGGGAACACCGCACATGACTTGGAATAATTGATGTGTGTTAGAGGTGCCCCCAGCCCTCGTATATAAAGGAGGGAGAGGGGAGGAGGCCGGCCCTAGGCGCGCCCCAAGTAGGAGGAGTCCTACTTGGGCTCCTAGTAGGATTCGGCCCCCCTTCCTTTTATCGGAGGGGGAAAGGGGGAAGGAGAGAGAGGGAGAAGGAAAGGGGGGCGCCGCCTCCTCCCCTAGTCCAATTCGGACTCCTCCCTTGTGGAGGGCGCGCCACCCCTATGTGGGCTGGTGTGCCTCCCTCCTATGGCCCATATGGCCCATATCTTACCCCGGGGGGTTTCGGTAACCCCCCAGTACTCCGATATGTACCCGATACATTCCGAAACACTTCCGGTGTCTGAATACTATCATCCAATATATAAATCTTTACCTCTCGACCATTTTGAGACTCCTCGTCATGTCCGTGATCTCATCCGGGACTCCGAACAACATTCGGTCACCAAATCACATAACTCATATAATACAAAATCGTCATCGAACGTTAAGCATGCGGACCCTACGGGTTTGAGAACTATGTAGACATGACCGAAACACCTCTCCAGTCAATAACCAATAGCAGAACCGTGATGCTCATATTGGTTCCTACATATTCTACAAAGATCTTTATCGGTCAAACCGTAATGACAATATACGTCATTCCCTTTGTCATCGGTATGTTACTTGCCTGAGATTCGATCGTCGGTATCTTCATACCTAGTTCAATCTCGTTACCGGCAAGTCTCTTTACTCGTTCCGTAATGCATCATCTTGCAACTAACTCATTAGTCACATTTCTTGCAAGGCTTATCATGATGGGCATTACCGAGAGGGCCCAGAGATACCTCTCTGATACTCGGAGTGACAAATCCTAATCTCGATCTATGCCAACCCAACAAACACCTTCAGAGATACCTGTAGAGCATCTTTATAATCACGCAGTTACGTTGTAACGTTTGAGAGCACACAAGATATTCCTCCAGTATTGGGGAGTTGCATAATCTCATAGTCAAAGGAATATGTATAAGTCATGAAGAAAGCAATAACAATAAAACTCAACGATCATTATGCTAAGCTAAAGGAATATGTATAGTCATGAAGAAAGGAATATGTATAAGTCATGAAGAAAGCCTAGGCGGGGCCCTCCCAGGCCCGCGCTCGGTCGCCGCCGCCCCACGGGCTCCCCGAGCCGCGCCCCCGCGCCGGAACTCCGCTCCGGCGACGCCCCGTCGCCTTGTTCACCGTGCCGCCTTGCTTCCCCACCGGAGCCCGCGCCATGCCTCGGCGTCAGTGCTCGCCGCCTACTGTCCTACTCCAGATCTGGCCGGATCTCGCGTCCCTGCGGCCGGATCAGCCGACTCCCCACTACCCCGGCCTTCCCTTCGCCGCCTTCGCCGGGCTCCCTCGCCGTCCCCGCGTGCGGGCACACGCGCAGTCGGCCACGTGGGCCCCACGGCCCGTCCTCGTCGGCCTGCTCCGTGCTGGCCCGATCCGCCTCTTCCTCCTCTCTGGCCCAAGTGGCCCAAGGTGAGCGAGCCCACCTAAGTCCGCGCCCGTGCGCACTTTAGCTATCCTACGCCCATGTAATTTTTTCCAAGTCTGGAAAAATCCATCTCATGAGTGCATGTTCATCATAGCATATCTATGTGTATTTTGCTCCATTATACATGCATGATATATCAAAATGTTCATTGTGAGATGCTCTTCATTTCATTCCATTGTGACATGCTTGTTTGAGTCCATCTTGATGCCCAAATCACTGATGCAAGAGTGCTATAAATTGTTAGGTGATGTTACTTAGCAGGTTATGCTGATTTGTCATTTTTGTCACATTTTTTGTGTGATTAATATGGACATGAGCTCTACATGCGTTTTGATCTATGCCATGCCATCTTTCCAGGGGTGTTTTCCATGTATTTTTGTGATCTATGTGGTGACTAGCACAAGCATGCAAAGTAGCCTTCGTGATATTGCTGATTTCAGGGACTTAGGATTTTTCTAAGTCCTTTTCCTGATGTTATTTTATGCCATGTAACCATGATGCTACAATGAGATCCATGCTTTGTTTGAGTATCTTCAGTAAGAATGATTTGTCATATGGTTGCGCTCTATCCATCCATGCCCCTGTTTGCAATTATGGAGTGCTCTAGCATGTCTTAATCTTGCTCTACTTTTGCTATAAAATGTTCCTGGCAGATTATTTATATGTTAATCAATTTTGCCATGGTTGTTGTAGTTGATCCAAGCATGATATGATCTTGCTCTTTCCATGATTATATTCATGAACATGTATTCTTGCTGATTCTATGCTTGTTTTGTCATGCAATGTCATGTGGTGAGTGAATCGAGCTCGCAAATATGCCTTCATAACTCTGTTTATGCCATGCTCAGTTTTCTGCTAAGTCTGAATCTGTTAATTAAACTTGCTATGTTTACATGGGTGCCATCATATCTTATGTTCCTTTTTGGCTCATGATCATTGAGGGACTTTTGTTCTATGCATTTAGTAGTTTCATTCCAAGCCTTTGTTTGCTATGATCTGTTCCTGCAGCATGTTGTTTGCTTGCTCTAAACATTGCTTCCTAATGTTAATTTCTGGCATGTTAGTTTTTTTGCCCTTTTGCTGATATCTTTTGCACTTTTGCCATGCTTGTTTGAACATGCTCTTGTGTGTTTTAGCCGTAGCTCAGTGTTCATGTTTTGTCAAGCATCTTGAGTAAATCAATGCCATATGCCTTGTTGCTATGTTGGAGTGCAGTAGCTTAGTTTCTTGTTGCATTCTAGGTGGCATCGTGCTGTTAATCACAGAATTGTGCCATTCTTGTTTTGCTTGTCATTTGCAAACCGTGCATCCGATTCCGGTGATCTTTATATCGATTTCGACCGAAATCATCTCATCTTTCCAGCGGCACACTTGGTTTTCCAAGTTGATGCCTGGTTCAATCTTTCCCTTCCGAAGCACGCATATGCATTGCATATCACATCCCGCATGTCATGCCATGTTTTGCATCATGTTGCTTGTGCATTGCACCGTGGTTGATTGTTGTTCCTTTGCTTGTGTTCTTGCCTTGGGTAGAGCCGGGAGACAAGTACGTGATCGAGGAACCTATTGAGTATGCTAACGAGGAGCAAGCTTTCGTCAACTTTGAGAACTTTGCAGGCAAGATGACCATACCCTCGAAATCACTTCTATCTTTGCTTGCTAGTTGTTCGTTCTATTGCTATGCCGTGCTACCTACCACTTGCGATATCATGCCTCCCATATTGCCATGTCAAGCCTTTAACCCACCTTTCCTAGCAAACCGTTGTTTGGCTATGTTACCGCTTTGCTCAGACCCTCTTATAGCGTTGCTAGTTGCAGGTGAAGATGAAGTTTGTTCTATGTTGGAACATGTATATTGTTGGGATATCATTATTATATCTTGTTTACTTTAATGCATCTATATACTTGGTAAAGGGTGGAAGGCTCGGCCTTATGCCTGGTGTTTTGTTCCACTCTTGCCGCCCTAGTTTCTGCCATACTGGTGTTATGTTCCTTGATTTTGCGTTCCTTACGCGGTTGGGTGTTATGGGAACCCCTTGACAGTTCGCCTTGAATAAAACTCCCCCAGCAAGGCCCAACCTTGGTCTTACCATTTGCCTACCTACCACCACATACCTTCCCTTGGGTTCTGCAGACTCAAGGGTCATCTTTATTTTAAACCCGCCCGGGCCAGTGCTCCTCTGAGTGTTGGTCCGAAACGGGAAGCCTGCGGGGCCACCTCGGGGCAACTCGAGGGTTGGTTTTACTCGTAGCATGACCTATCCGGTGTGCCCTGAGAATGAGATACGTGCGACTCCTATCGGGATTTGTTGGCACATCGGGCGGCTTTGCTGGTCTTGTTTTACCATTGTCGAAATGTCTTGTAACCGGGATTCCGAGACTGATCGGGTCTTCCCGCGAGAAGGAATATCCTTCGTTGACCGTGAGAGCTTGTGATGGGCTAAGTTGGGACACCCCTGCAGGGTTTTGAACTTTCGAAAGCCGTGCCCGTGGTTATGGACAGATGGGAATTTGTTAATGTCCGGTTGTAGATAACTTGACACATCACTTAACTAAAATGAATCAACCGCATGTGTAGCCGTGATGGTCTCTTTTCGGCGGAGTCCAGGAAGAGAACACGGTCTCGTGTTATGCTTGAACGTAAGTAGTTTCAGGATCACTTCTTGATCACTTATTAGCTTCTCGACTGTGCTTTGCTTCTCTTCTCGCTCTCTTTTCCGTAAGTTAGCTACCATATATGCTAGTGCTTGCTGCAGCTCCACCTCACCACCCTTTCCAACCCTTAAGCTTAAATAGTCTTGATCGTGAGGGTGTGAGATTGCTGAGTCCCCGTGACTCACAAATACTTCCAAATAGATGCAGGTGCCGACGATGCCAGTGTAGGGGACGCTACCGAACTCAAGTGGGAGTTCGACGAGGATTCGGGCTGTTACTATGTTTCTTTTCCGGATGATCAGTAGAGGAGCCCAGTTGGGGCGATCGGGGATCTAGCATTTGGGGTTGTCTTTCTTTATTTTGGTTCCATAGTTGGATCTTGATTGTATTCTGGATGATGTATGACATATTTATGTATTGTGTGAAGTGGCAATTGTAAGCCTACCATGCGGTTATGCCTCTAAGTCGTGCCCCGACACGTGGGAGATATAGCCGCATCGTGGGTGTTACAAGTTGGTAATCAGAGCCTTCCCCGACATAGGAGCCCCCTGCTTGATCGAATCACTAACGTTGTTGAGTCTAGAACAAAATGTTTTGAGTCTTAGGATTATATATATCGGAGAGTAGGATTCTTTTTACTCCTCAGTCCCTTCGTTGCTCTGGTGAGGCCTCCTGACGTAGAGTTTTGACTCTTCTCTCCTCAAATTTCACGATTTTTTTAGGATCACGCGGGTATCTTGGAATTGTTTCGATGGTTTTGTGACGAGAACGTTGTTCTTGGTGCCTCCTGACATTTAGGGGTTGTGACAGTGTCCCGGGGAGTTGAGCTCCGAGGTGTTGTTGTCACAATTTTATCGTTGCAGTTCTGGAATACCTGAGTTCACTGACATCAAAAATCTCTTTTATGCAGTTTTTGGTGAGATAACCTCGACGCCACCCAGTACTGGGGCGGGAGTTCAGGAGTATAGCCATAACTCGTATAATGAATGCTTTTTGAAGGTTGAGGTAAATGATTTCCGAAGGTTTCTTGGTTATGTGTTGAAGGATGGATACAGCTGGATGTAGGATTTGTTAGTTTTGGGTGAGATATTATGCTTCCCCTGTATCCCCAACACCTGATTGTATAACCAGAAAGTTTTGGGAGTTTATAAGTGGGAATTCAAGTATCACGTAGGATATCTTTCCAACAGACACATCTTACAATATGGGATCTATCATATGTTTGTTTCCGGCTTATTTCCTAAGTCAATCCTTTGTTTTTGTTTTGGTTTGTGGTATTCGAGGTGCTTCGAAGTCAAGTGTTGATTCCATACCTTTCCTAAGCATTGTTCTTATACGCGTATGTGAATACCAATCCTTCATGATAATCGAGATTGTCATGTCAATCCTTTTCAACCGGTGTGTTTCTCTTCAAGTGGATCCGATCCTTTCAACATTCGCAAGATCACCTCTCAGTTTTCCCAACGTTGTTCGTTTCATCCATTCCCAAGTTGTCTTTGTTTTTCCCGCCCTCCCACCCCTTTTTCTTCAAGGACTCAAATTTCTTAATCAAATATCCTTTTATTAATGAGAAGTCTCTCCATTCTTTTTCGTCAATGTTCTTATCCGGTGATTCTCAGGAAGATACTAACGGAGCTTCAAGTTCATCATTCTTCGTTCTATTTCTCCTCCGGTGGGTTCAATTCGAGCTTTGTCGATCATATATTTGCCTCGTTTCAAATGCTTCCTCATGCTGGTGCACCTATTAATCATTCACTTCTCGCTATTCATTGTTCCGGAGTGCTGAAGATATCTTGAAGATTCGTGTTTCCACTCTGCATTCATTCAAGCTCTTTCGAGGATGTTATCTCTTTTGAGCCATTTAATTAAACCGACGCAAACTCCCTTTCAAGTAATCGTTCAACGGTGTATCTTTTGAGTGGCCCCTAACCCACAGGTCTTTTTCCAGGATCTTACCTGACTCTTCTAATTTTTTTCCGGAGTTATTCTAAAATTCATTTCAAAGTTTGACGTAAGAATGATTTGTCATCAGTCAAATGTCTTTCTCCAAGATCCTTCAAATTCTTTTCATTGTTGGTTCAACCTTTCTAAGTTTCATTCCGGAGTGTCTCAACAAATGCATGGTGGTGTTTCTCATCATCATTCTTAGAATTGAAGACCGAAGAAGAGTTTTCCTCCAAATCTTATCCATTCTTTCAAAGATTTGTGATTCTAGCTTGATGCCATCCTCATAATGATTTTCTATTGTGAGATATTCTTTTCACCCACCCGGAGCAATTCAGTAGTCTTTTCAGTTTGCTTCTCTAGAGCCCATCATCTCAGAATTATTCATTACTGCTTTCAGCTCTTATTCTCCAAATCTTACCGTGCATCATTCAAGTTTTCTCTAATCAGCTCGTGATCTTTTCATTCACTTGTATCAAAATCCCCTCAAGTATCTTCATTCGTCTTCCAATTCTTTCCAGTGATTTGTGCCTTTGCTACTTTCATTTTTAATTCTTACGGCGGCTCGTTCAAGAATTCTATTCCATTGCTATTGTATCAACTCATTCGTTCTTCCCAATCCTACCGGTGGTTCGCAAAAGATCTTCCCAAGTTGGCACTATATCTATCTTAATCCTTTCTACGAGAATAAGTAGTATGTCAAATCCGTTGTTTGTAATCAATTTAAATTGGTGAAGGATACACATAACATAATTCTTATTCTTGTTCATCCAAGTGATTAATTCCTTATTCCGGTGGCTCATCAAATTCTCGGTTTTGTTGTTTCATCTTTTCTTTTCCCCGGAGTTCCAAGCTCTCATCATCACGACGATCCATCTAATCATTGCAAGGCTTCAACCTTATTCTCTTCATCCTCCATTCCGTTTGATCATCCTTTTATTACCGGAGTTCTTCATGGAGGCTCTACATGATGACTCATCAAGGATTAATTCCTTCTCCGAGTGTTGATCGAGATTCTTTTCAAAGGAGCTCAAGTATTCTTCATCTTGCATTCCGAAGTGAAATTCTTTCTACCTTATCTTTTGGGATGGTGATATGCCATTCTTGACAATTTTCTTTCATGTTTCATGATTCACAAGTTGTTAAGAATGAGATATTTTAAACCCATCATTTTCTCTTCGTTCAGGAGATGCTTTGTAACCCGTCAACCTCTTAATTGGAGTTATCTTGGGTTATATTTCACCTAAAGCCTTCCCTAAGGAATGTTGCTTATTGTGGTGTCTATCAATGATCCAAGTTTTTCTCCTATCCTCTCGGCGAAAGGAGTTGTCATCTCCTTGTTCATATCAATCCAATCTATCGTTTCCGTTAGTGGCAGAATTTCACCTCAGGATTTCGAGATGTTTTCCATAAGCCCACAACAAGCTTACTCTTTTCATTGTTGGTTTCCAACAACTCCGTTTTAACCTTCTTGGAAGGATGCTTTCAAATTCATTCGAGGTAGAAGGAGTGCTGTCCGAATTTGTTCTCCCTTGTTCCTCTTTTCTCACGGAGATTGTCAACTTCATTTACCTCCATTGTATTCTTTTCTCAAAATGGTTTAACCTTTCAAGGTTCTTTGGTTTCACGCGTTTGTCAAAGAAGCAACTTAGTTTTACTTCTTCTCTTCCTCTTCCGTTTCCTCTAGTGCCATCCTAGATCTCGGGACGAGATCCTCTCGTAGTGGTTGTAACACCCCGGATATGATTTTTCCAATATGTAATCCAACTCTTGCCGTTTCCGGCGTTAAGTTATTTTATTTTCTCGGGTTCGAGTTTTTGTCTCTGTGTGTTGTTGTCGTTGTCAAGCATCTCATATCATGTCATCATGTGCATTGCATTTGCATACGTGTTCGTCTCATGCATCCGAGCATTTTCCCCGTTGTCCGTTTTGCATTCCGGTGCTCCGTTCTCCTCCGGTGGTCATTTCTTCCTTTCTTTCATGTGTGGGGATTAAACATTTCTGGATTGGACCGAGACTTGCCAAGCGGCCTTGGTTTACTACCGGTAGACCGCCTGTCAAGTTCCGTACCATTTGGACTTCGTTTGATGCTCCAACGGTTAACCGAGGGACCGAGAAGGCCTCGTGTGTGTTGCAGCCCAACACCCCTCCATTTTGGCCCAAAACCCACCAAAACCCTCTCCATCATCTAGAGCGTTCGATCACAATCGCGTGGCCGAAAATTGCACCTCATTTGGACTCTCCTAGCTCCTCCTATGCCTATATAAAGAACCCCCTCCGAAATTCCCCTTCTCCTCCCCTCGAAACCCTAGTCCCCTTCGTCTCCACGCGCCGGCGGACATTTTTCTGTCCGGCCGGACGCGTCCGCTTCGTCCCACCGCCGCCACGTGTCGCTCCGGGAGTGGCCAGCGCCCGCGCCCACTTCGCCGGCCCCGCCCGGGCCCAGGCGGGGCCCCCCGGCCCGAGGCCCATCGCCACCCGCGCCGCCCGGGGTCTTTTTCCCTGCGTCCGGTCCGCCGCACCTCCCCCCGGCCACCGCCTTCCCTTCCGCCGGCGCTCGCCTGGCCGCTCGCTGGCGCCCACACCCACAGCGCCTACCGAGGCCGGCGCTGCCAACCGCCGCCACCCGCCGTTCACCGCTCCGGTGGCCGGATCCGCGCCGCCCCAACCGCCAAGTCCGGCGAAGTCCCCATCTCCGGCGAGTTCCTAGCCAACCTCGGGAGACGTGCCCCGGACCCAGATCTGAGGAGCCATAGGGGTTGACTTTTGCCTCCGTTTTCAGTATTTTTTTATGCAACTTCATCATGTCGTAACTCCTCATCCGTAGCTCCGTTTTGGGCATATAGCATATCAAAATGTTCGCCTCAGAGAGCACATCATTTCATCTCATTGCATCATTTTCATCATGTCGTAACTCCTCATGCCCGAAATGCTGTTGGAAGAGTGCTATTTGAGATAATTGTCAGATCTGCTGCTCCAATTAGATATTTGTCATTTTTGCCATGATTATTGTGTGCATGATATGCCCCTGAGCTCTACATGTGTTTTGTTATATGTTTTTCCATCTATCTAGAGGTGCAACCCATGTATTTTTGTGATGTGTGTGGTGACTAGCACAAGCTTGCAAAATGGTGCATTCGTTAATGCTGATTTCAGGGACTTGGCAATTTCACAAAGTCCTTGATCTGTTTATCTCAATATGCCATATGTTCATGTTGTTTCCTAGTGATCCGAGCCTCTTTTGAGGATGATCAGTAAGGATGTTTTGTTAATCTTGTAGTGCTCTATCCATCGATGTTTTTGTTTGCAATTATGGAGCACCCTAGCTTGAGTCAATCGAGCTCTACTTTTACCATTTCATGAACCTGGGCAGATTGTCTACTTGTTAGCGATTTTGCCGAGGACGTTGTAGTTGATCCGTGCATGCTATGTTATTGTTCTTGCCATGTCTAGCTTGTATAATGTGTATTCTTCATGGGTGTATGCTTAGATTGTCATGACTTGCGCTGTAGTGAGTGCATCGAGCTCGTTAACATGCCTACTTGATATCCGATTTGCATGCTCCAGTTTTTCACTAAGTCTGTGATCTGATTATGTTTTTGCCATGTTCACATGCTTGCAATTGTATTTTCTGATCCCTTTTGGCTCAAGGTCACTAAGGGACTTTTGTTAAGCTCTTTGAGTAGCTCCATGCCATGCTTTACTTTGCCATGTTTAGGTCCTGTAGCATATATTTTTCATGCTCCAAAGTGTGCTACCTGATCTGAAATTCCAGACAAGTGTTAATTTCACAAAGTCTGAAATCTGTTTACCAAATGCATTTTTGCCATGCTTGTTTGAACCTGTTAATGGATGAATTGGCCGTAGCTCAGTGTTCATCTTTTGTTAAGCATCATGTATGGATCCCTGCCATGTATTTTGTTGTCATGTTTGAGTGCTGTAGCATGTTCATCTTGTTGCATTTAGATGGCTACTTGCTGTAAATCGCAGACCGGTGCCATATTTGAATTGCTTGCCATTTCCAAACCGTAACTCCGATTCCGGTGATCTTTATATCGTTTTCAAGAGATTTCATCTCACCTTTCCATTGGCACACTTGGATTTCCAAGTGGAGGCCAGGTTCATTCATTCCTTGTCAAATCTTGCATATGCATCGCATATCGCATCCCGCATAGCATAGCATGTTTGCATCATATTGTTTGAGCTTTGCACGTGGTTGATTGCGTTCCGTTTGCTAGTTTGTCTTGTTTGGGTAGAGCCGGGAGACGAGTTCGCTAACGAGGAGCCCATTGAGTTTGCTTTCGAGGATCTAGTCAACTCTGACGACTTTGCAGGCAAGATGATCATACCCTCGAAATCACTACTATCGTTGCTTTGCTAGATGCTCGCTCTTTTTCTATGCCTATGCTACGATGCCTACCACTTGCTTATCATGCCTCCCAAATTGCCATGTCAAACCTCTAACCCACCATGTCCTAGCAAACCATTGATTGGCTATGTTACCGCTTTGCTCAGCCCCTCTTATAGCGTTGCTAGTTGCAGGTGAAGATTGGAGACCGTTCCTTGTTGGAACATTATTTACTTGTTGGGATATCATTATATTATCTTGTTATCTTAATGCATCTATATACTTGGTAAAGGGTGGAAGTCTCGGCCTCCCGCCTAGTGTTTTGTTCCACTCTTGCCGCCCTAGTTTCCGTCATATCGGTGTTATGTTCCCGGATTTTGTGTTCCTTACGCGGTTGGGTTATAATGGGAACCCCTTGATAGTTCGCCTTGATTAAAGCTTTTCCAGCAATGCCCAACCTTGGTTTTACCATTTGCCACCTAGCCTCTTTTCCCTTGGGTTTCCGGAGCCCGAGGGTCATCTTATTTAAACCCCCCCGGGCCAGTGCTCCTCTGAGTGTTGGTCCAATCTAGAGCCCCTTGCAGCACCACCTCGGGGAAACTCGAGGGCTGGTTTTAGTTGTACGGATTGCTTATCCGATTGTGCCCCGAGAATGAGATATGTGCAGCTCCTATCGGGTTTGTCGGCACATTCGGGCGGTGTTGCTGGATTTGTTTTAACTTGTCGAAGTGTCTTGTAGAACCGGGATACCGAGTCTGATCGGAACATCTCGGGAGAAGGTCTATTCCTTCGTTGACCGTGAGAGCTTGTCATGGGCTAAGTTGGGACTCCCCTGCAGGGATTTGAACTTTCGAAAGCCGTGCCCGTGGTTATGGGCAGATGGGATTTTGTTAATGTCCGTTGTAGATAACTTGAACCTTAACTTAATTAAAATGAATCAACTATGTGAGTTACCATGATGGTCTCTTCTCGGCGGAGTCCGGGAAGTGAACACGGTGTTGGAGTAATGCTTGCCGCGGGTTATTCTCTAGTTATTTGTTCGCGCTTTGCTTTCTCTTCTCGCTCTCTCTTGCGAACAGGATAGCCACCATATATGCTAGTCGCTTGCTGCAGCTCCACATATTTTACCTTGCCTTACCTATAAGCTTAAATAGTCTTGATCGCGAGGGTGCGAGATTGCTGAGTCCCTATGGCTCACAGATTACTTCCAAACCAGATGCAGGGCCCGATGACTCTGTTCCAGATGACGCGCTTGAGCTCAAGTGGGAGTTCGACGAGGACTCACGCCGTTACTATGTGTCTTTCCCTGATGATCAATAGTGGTGCCCAGTTGGGGCGATTGGGACCGTGTCGCATGTTGGGTTTATCTTTTATTTTGGCGCCATAGTCGGGCCATGAGTGTTTGGTTGATGTAATGCTATTTATGTACTTTGATTGACGTGGCGAGTGTAAGCCAACTATGTATCTCCCCTTTTATTATCTATATTATATGGGATGTTGTGAATATTGCCTAACTTGCGACATTGCTTTCAATGCGGTTATGCCTCTAAGTCGTGCCTCGACACGTGGGAGATATAGCCGCATCGAGGGCGTTACAGTGGTGGAGTGTTGTAACGCCCCAGATGCAACTTTCCATATTTGTACTCCGACTCAGGCCATTGCCGGCTCTAAGTTATGATATTCCCTTTGTGGTTGGGTTTTTTCTTTGTTTTGCTTTTGTTCGTGTCATGCATTTCATATCATGTCATCATGTGCATCTCATTTGCATACGTGTCCGTCTCATGCATCCGAGCATTTTCCCTTTGTCCGTTTTGCAATCCGACACTCCTACGTGCACTGACGCCCCCTTTTGTCTCTTTTCGTGAGCGGGTGTTAAACATTCTCGTAATGGACCGAGATTTGCCAAGCAGCCTTGGTACACCACCAGTAGACCGCTTGTCAAATTTCGTGCCATTTGGAGTCTGTTTGATACTCCAACGGTTTACCGGAGAACCGTAAAGGCCTCTTGTGTGTTGCAGCCCAACACCGCTCCAAAACGGCCCAATAACCCTTCCAAACCACTCCCATGTCCTCCGTCGTTGGATCACGATCGCGTGGGCGAAAACTACACTCCATTTGGACACTCCTACCTCCTCCTAGCTATATATATGTGCACCCCTCCTCAAATTCGCGGATGAAACCCTGGCTCTCCCTTTCACCGCGCCGCTGGACGTTTCTTCCCCACCGATGGATGTGTCCGCCGCCTCCACCATCGCCACGTGTCAGTGCATGATTCGCTGCGCCGCCCGCACCCACATCACCGCGCCTCCGCACGCCGCCCTGCCGGCGCCCAGGCAGGGCCCTCCCCGGCCCGCGCTCGGTCGCCGCTGGCCCGCGGGCTCCCCGAGCCGCGCCCCCGCGCCGGATCTCCGCTCCGGCGATGCCCCGCCGCCACATTCACCGTGTCGCCTCGCTTCCCCACTGGAGCCCGCGCCGTGCCTCGGCGTCAGTGCTCGTCGCCGACCATCCTTCTCCGGATCCGGCCGGATCCCGCGTCCCCGCGGCCGGATCCGCCGGCTCCCCATTGCCCCAGCCTTCTCTTCGCCGCCTTCGCCAAGCTCCCTCACCGTCGCGGCTTCGTCGTCGTCCCCGCGTGCGGGCACACGTGCAATCGGTCACGTGGGCCTCACGGCCCATCCCCGCCAGCCTGCTCCGTGCTAGCCTGATCCGCCTCTCCCTCCTCTCTGGCCCAAGTGGCCCAAGTTGAGCGAGCCCACCTAAGTCCCCGCTCGTGCGCACTTTAGCTATCCTGCGCCCATGTAATTTTGTCTAAGTCTGGAAAAATCCATCTCATGAGTGCATGTTCATCATAGCATATCTATGTGCATTTTGCTCCATTATACATGCATGATATATCAAAATGTTCATTGTGAGATGCTCTTCAATTCATTCCATTGTGGCATGCTTGTTTGAGTCCATCTTGATGCCCAAATCACTGATGCAAGAGTGCTTTAAATTGTTAGGTGTTGTTACTTAGCAGGTTATGCTGATTTGTCATTTTTGTCACATTTGTTGTGTGATTCATATGGACATGAGCTCCACATGTGTTTTGATCTATGCCATGCCATCTTTCCAGGGGTGTTTGCCATGTATTTTTGTGATCTATGTGGTGACTAGCACAAGCATGCAAAGTAGCCTTCGTGATATTGCTGATTTCAGGGACTTAGGATTTTGCTAAGTCCTTTTCCTGATGTTATTTCATGCCATGTAACCATGATGCTACAGTGAGATCCATGCTTTGTTTGAGTATATTCAGTAAGGATGATTTGGTCATATGGTTGTGCTCCATCCATCCATGCCCCTGTTTGCAATTATGGAGTGCTCTAGCATGTCTTTAGCTTGCTCTACTTTTGCTATAAAATGTTCCTGGCAGATTGTTTACATGTTAATCAATTTTGCCATGGTTGTTGTAGTTGATCCAATCATGCTATGATTTTTCTCTTGCCATGATTAGCTTCATGAACATGTATTCTTGCTTATTCTATGCTTGTTTTGTCATGCAATGTCTTGTGGTGAGTGAATCAAGCTCGCAAATATGCCTTCATAACTCTGTTTATGCCATGCTCAGTTTTCTGCTAAGTTTGAATCTGTTAATTAAACTTGCTATGTTTACATGGGTGCCATCATATCTTCTGTGCCCTTTTGGCTCATGATCAGTAAGGGACTTTTGTTCTATGCATTTAGTTGTTTCATTCCATGCCTTTGTTTGCAATGATCTGTTCCTGTAGCATGTTGCTTGCTTGCTCTAAAAATTGCTTCCTGATGTTAATTTCTGGCATGTTAGTTTTTTTCACCAAGGCTGTGAAGCTGATATATTTTGCACTTTTGCCATGCTTGCTTGAACCTACTCTTTTGTGTTTTAGCCGTAGCTCAGTGTTCATGTTTTGTCAAGAATCTTGAGTACATCAGTGCCATATGCCTTGTTGCTATGTTGGAGTGCAGTAGCTTAGTTTCTTGTTGCATTCTAGGTGGCATCATGCTGTTAATCGCATAATTGTGTCATTCTTGTTTTGCTTGTCATTTGCAAACCGTGCATCCGATTCCGGTGATCTTTATATCGATTTCGACCGAAATCATCTCATCTTTCCAGCAGCACACTTGGTTTGCCAAGTTGATGCCTGGTTCAATCTTTCCCTTCCAAAGCACGCATATGCATTGCATATCACATCCCGCATGTCATGCCATGTTTTGCATCATGTTTCTTGTGCATTGCACCGTGGTTGATTGTTGTTCCTTTGCTTGTGTTCTTGCCTTGGGTAGAGCCGGGAGACGAGTACGTGATCGAGGAACCTGTTGAGTACGCTAACGAGGAGCAAGCTTTCGTCAACTTTGAGAACTTTGCAGGCAAGATGACCATACCTTCGAAATCACTTCTATCTTTGCTTGCTAGTTGTTCGTTCTATTGCTATGCTACGCTACCTACCACCTGCTATATCATGCTTCCCATATTGCCATGTCAAGCCTCTAACCCACCTTTCCTAGCAAACCGTTGTTTGGCTATGTTACCGCTTTGCTCAGCCCCTCTTATAGCGTTGCTAGTTGCAGGTGAAGATGAAGTTTATTCCATGTTGGAACATGGATATTGTTGGGATATCATTATTATATCTTCTTTACTTTAATGCATATATATACTTGGTAAAGGGTGGAAGGCTCGGCCTTATGCCTGGTGTTTTGTTCCACTCTTGCCTCCCTAGTTTCCATCATACCGGTGTTATGTTCCTTGATTTTGCGTTCCTTACGCGGTTGGGTGTTATGGGAACCCCTTGACAGTTCGCCTTGAATAAAACTCCTCCAGCAAGGCCCAACCTTGGTTTTACCATTTGCCTACATACCACCACATACCTTCCCTTGGGTTCTGTAGACTCAAGGGTCATCTTTATTTTAAACCCCCGGGCCAGTGCTCCTCTGAGTGTTGGTCCGAAACGGGCAGCCTACGGGGCCACCTCGGGGCAACTCGAGGGTTGGTTTTACTCGTAGCTTGACCTATCCGGTGTGCCCTGAGAACGAGATACGTGCTACTCCTATCGGGATTTGTCGGCACATCGAGCGGCTTTGCTGGTCTTTTTTACAATTGTCGAAATGTCTTGTAACCGGGATTCCGAGACTGATCGGGTCTTCCCACGAGAAGGAATATCCTTCGTTGACCGTGAGAGCTTGTGATGGGCTAAGTTGGGACACCCCTGCAGGGTTTTGAACTTTCGAAAGACATGCCCGCGGTTATGGGAGATGGGAATTTCTTAATGTCCGGTTGTAGATAACTTGACACATAACATAACTAAAATGAATCAACCGCGTGTGTAGCCGTGATGGTCTCTTTTCGGCGGAGTCCGGGAAGAGAACACGGTTTCGTATTATGCTTGAACATAAGTAGTTTCGGGATCACTTCTTGATCACTTATTAGCTTCTCAACCGTGCTTTGCTTCTCTTCTCGCTCTCTTTTGCGTAAGTTAGCTACCGTATATGCTAGTGCTTGCTGCAGCTCCACCTCACCACCCTTTCCTACCATTAAGCTTAAATAGTTTTGATCGCGAGGGTGTGAGATTGCTGAGTCCCCTGACTCACAGATACTTCCAAACAGATGCAGGTGCCGACGATGCCAGTGCAGAGGACGCTACCGAACTCAAGTGGGAGTTCGGCGAGGATTCGGACCGTTACTATGTTTCTTTTCGGATGATCAGTAGAGGAGCCCAGTTGGGGCGATCGGGGATCTAGCATTTGGGGTTGCCTTTCTTTATTTTGGTTCCGTAGTCGGATCTTGATTGTATTCTGGATGATGTATGACATATTTATGTATTGTGTGAAGTGGCGATTGTAAGCCAACTCTTTAGCCCTTTCTTATTCAGTAGATGGGATGTGTAAAGATTACCCCTCTTGCGACTTGCCTACCATGCGGTTATGCCTCTAAGTCGTGCCCCGACACATGGGAGATATAACCGCATCGTGGGTGTTACAAGTTGGTAATCAGAGCCTTCCCCGACTTAGGAGCCCCCTTCTTGATCGAATCACTGACGTTGTTGAGTCTAGAACAAAATGTTTTGAGTCTTAGGATTATATATATCGGAGAGTAGGATTCTTTTTACTCCTCAGTCCCTTCGTCGCTCTGGTGAGGCCTCCTAACGTAGAGTTTTGACTCTTCTCTCCTCAAATTTCACGATTTTTTTAGGATCACACGGGTATCTTGGAATCGTTCCGATGGTTTTGTGACGAGAACATTGTTCTTGGTGCCTCCTGACATTTACGGGATGTGGCAGTGTCCCGGGGAGTTAAGCTCTGAGGTGTTGTCATCACAATTTTATAGTTGCAATTCTGGAATACCTGAGTTCGCTGACATCGAAAATCTCTTTTATGCAGTTGTTGGTGAGATAACCTCGACGCCACCCAGTATTCGGGCCGTTACTGATATGTCTCCAACGTATCTATAATTTTTGATTGTTCCATGCTATTATATTATCTATTTTGGATGTTTATGGGCTTTATTATACACTTTTATATTATTTTTGGGACTAAGCTATTAACCCCGAGCCCAGTGCCAGTTTTTGTTTTTCCTTGTTTTAGAGTATCACTGAAAAGGAAAATCAAATGGAGTCCAATTGACCTGAAACTTCACGAAACTTATTTTCGGACCAGAAGAAGCCCATGGAGCATCGGAGATGGACCAGGAGAGTCCCGGGCTGCCCAGGAGGGTGGGGGGCACGCCCAGCCCCCCTGGGCGCGCCCCCTACCTCGTGGACAGCCCGGAGATCCACCGACGTACTTCTTCCTCCTATATATACCCATATACCCTAAAAAACTTCAAGGCGCAGAATACATCGGGAGTTCCGCCGCCAGAAGCCTCCGTAGCCACTGAAAACCAATCTAGACCCATTCCGGCAACCTGCCAGAGGGGGGAACCCTCACCGGTGGCATCTTCATCATCCCGGTGCTCTCCATGACGAGGAGGGAGCTAGTTCTCCCTCGAGGCTGAGGGTATGTACCAGTAGCTATGTGTTTGATCTCTCTTTCTCTCTCTCTCTCTCTCTCGTGTTCTTGAGGTGATACGATCTTGATGTATCGCGAGCTTTGCTATTGTAGTTGGATCTTATGATGTTTCTCCCCCTCTACTCTCTTGTGATGAATTGAGTTTTCCCTTTGAAGTTATCTTATCAAATTGAGTCTTTAAGGATTTGAGAACACTTGATGTATGTCTTGCGTGGGATACCCATGGTGACAATGGGGTATTCTATTGATCCACTTGATGTATGTTTTAGTGATCAACTTGCGGGTTCTGCCCATGAACCTATGCATAGGGGTTGGCACACGTTTTCGTCTTGACTCTCCAGTAGAATCTTCGGGGCACTCTTTGAAGTTCTTTGTGTTGGTTTGAATAGATGAATCTGAGATTGTGTGATGCATATCGTATAATCATACCCACGGATACTTGAGGTGACATTGGAGTATCTAGGTGACATTAGGGTTTTGGTTGATTTCTGTCTTAAGGTGTTATTCTAGTACGAACTCTATGATAGATGGAACGGAAAGAATAGCTTCGTGTTATTTTACTATGGACTCTTGAATAGATCGATCAGAAAGGATAACTTTGAGGTGGTTTTGTACCCTACCATAATCTCTTCGTTTGTTCTCCGCTATTAGTGACTTTGGAGTGACTCTTTGTTGCATGTTGAGGGATAGTTATATGATCCAATTATGTTATTATTGTTGCGGGAACTTGCACTAGTGAAAGTATGATCCCTAGGCCTTATTTCCTAGCATTGCAATACCGTTTACGCTCACTTTTATCATTAGTTACCTTGCTGTTTTTATATTTTCAGATTACAAAAACCTATATCTGCCATCCGTATTGCACTTGTATCACCATCTCTTCGCCGAACTAGTGCACCTATACAATTTACCATTGTATTGGGTGTGTTGGGGACACAAGAGACTCTTTGTTATTTGGTTGCAGGGTTGTTTGAGGGAGACCATCTTCATCCTACGCCTCCCACGGATTGATAAGCCTTAGGTCATCCACTTGAGGGAAATTTGCTACTGTCCTACAAACCTCTGCACTTGGAAGCCCAACAACGTCTACAAGAAGAAGGTTGTGTAGTAGACATCAAGCTCTTTTCTGGCATCATTGCCGGGGAGCTTAGCGCTTGAAGGTATATCTTTAGATCTTGCAATCGAATCTTTTTGTTTCTTGTTATATCACTAGTTTAGTTTATAAAAGAAAACTACAAAAAATGGAATTAAGGGTACCTCATATGCTTCATCTTTTTTAATGTATTTCGTGAAAATGATGGGAAGGAAAATTGTGCTCAAGTACTAGAAGAAGAATGCATTAGAATGTTTGGCACTAAATATTTGAATGATGAGCATGATTGCAATTTTGTTAGTATGAATTCCTTGAACATCCATGATGCTAATGATATGCAAAGCCACAAGCTTGGGGAAGCTATGTTTGATGAAGATGATATTTTTTGTCCCCCAAGTTTTGATGAGAAAATTTATTATGATGAAAGCATGCCTCCTATTTATGATGATTATATTGATGAAAGTGGATTTGAAGAGGTCATGACTTTATTTAGTGATGATTCCACTATCTTGGAAGAGGTTTCAATCGATTATGATGAGAACAAAGTTGCTGCTTATGATAATGATTGTGATGATACATATGCTATAAAAAGTAGTGATGAGTATATTAAAACTTGTCATGACTATGATTACCCTTTTTCTGAATAGTACTCTTTTAATGTGGGAACAATTTATAGTATTCGAGTCTCTTATGATACTCCCACTATTCTGAATGAGAAGAATTTTGCTTATGTGGAGAGTAATAAAATTTCTATGCTTGTAGATCATGAAAAGAATGTTTTATGTGTTAGTTATATTGTTGACTTCATTCATGATGCTACTGAAAATTATTATGAGGGAGGAACATATGCTTGTAGGAATTGCAATAATATCAAGTTTCCTCTCTATGCGTTGAAAATCTTGAAGTTATCCTTGTTTTACCTTCCTATCCAAGTTGATTCTTGTTCCCAGAAGTTGTTTGCTCACAAAATCCCTATGCATAGGAAGTGGGTTAGACTTAAATGTGATAGTCATATTATTCATGATGCTCTCTGTTACAATTCTTATCTTTTATTTGAGCATCGTTGAAATCATCATGCCTAGCTAGGGGCGTTAAACGATAGCGCTTGTTGGGAGACAACCCAATCTTATTATTGTTCTTTACTTTTTTCTCCTTTTTAGTAATAAATAATTCATCTAGCCTCTGTTTAGATGTGGTTTTATGTTTTAATTAGTGTTTGTGCCAAGTAGAACCTTTGGGAAGACTTGGGTGAAGTCTTTGTGATCTTGCTGTAAAAAACAGAAACTTTAGTGCTCACGAGATTAGCTCCCATTTTTTACTGGAGAGTGCTATTAAGTTGATTCTTTTTGAAGAGGTTTAATAGACAAATTACTCAGATCCACCAATTTATTTTAGAATTTTATGAGTTCCAGAAGCATACGTTTGATCCAGATTACTACAGACTGTTCTGTTTTTGACAGATTCTGTTTTCTATGCGTTGTTTGCTTATTTTGATGAATCTATGAGTATTATCAGAGGGTATGAACCATAGATGAGTTGGAATACAGTAGATATTACACCAATATGAATTTAGAATGAGTTCACAACAGTACCTAAGTGGTGATTTATTTTCTTATACTAACGGAGCTTACGAGTTTTCTGTTAAGTTTTGTGTTGTGAAGTTATCATGTTTTGGGTAAAGATTCGATGGATTATGGACCAAGGAGTGGCAAGAGCCTAAGCTTGGGTATGCCCAAGGCACCCCAAGGTAATATTCAAGGACAACCAAAAGCCTAAGCTTGGGGATGCCCCGGATGGCATCCCCTCTTTCGTCTTCGTTCATTGGTAACTTTACTTGGAGCTATATTTCTACTCACTACATGATATGTGTTTTGCTGGGAGCGTCATTTTGTTTTATTTTGTTTTTCTTGCTTTTTGAATAATATCCCAAGATCTGAAATTCTTAAATGTTAGAGAGTCTTCACATAGTTGCATAATTATTCGACTACTCATTGATCTTCACTTATATCTTTTGGAGTAGTTTGTCATTTGCTCTAGTGCTTCACTTATATCTTTTTAGAGCACAATGGTGGTTTTATTTTATAGAAATAGATGAACTCTCATGCGCCACTTATATTATTTTGAGAGTCCTAAACAGCATGGTAATTTTCTTTGGTTATGAATTTAGTCCTAATATGATGGGCATCCAAGAGGGATATAATAAAAACTTTCATATAAGTGCATTGAATACGAAGAGAAGTTTGATACTTGATGATTGTTTTGAGATATGGAGATGGTGATATTAGAGTCATGCTAGTTGAGTAGTTGTGAATTTGAGAAATACTTGTGTTGAAGTTTGTGATTCCCATAGCATGCACGTATGGTGAACCGTTATGTGATGAAGTCGGAGCATGATTTATTTATTGATTGTCTTCCTTATGAGTGGCGGTCGGGGACGAGCGATGGTCTTTTCCTACCAATCTATCCACCTAGGAGCATGCGCGTAGTACCTTGTTTCGATAACTAATATATTCTTGCAATAAGTATGTGAGTTCTTTATGACTAATGTTGAGTCCATGGATTATGCGCACTCTCACCCTTCCACCATTGCTAGCCTCTCTTGTGCCGTGCAATTTTCGTCGGTACCATATCACCCACCATTACTTTCCTAAAAATAGCCACCATATCTACCTATTATTGCATTTCCATAGCCATTCCGAGATATATTGCCATGCAACTTTCCACCGTTCCGTTTATTATGACACGCTCCATCATTGTCATATTGTTATGCATGATCATGTAGTTGACATCATATTTGTGGCAAAGCCACCATTCATAATTATTTCATGCATGCCACTCATGAGTCATTGCACATCCCGGTACACCACCAGAGGCATTCATATTGAGTCATATATTGTTCTAAGTATCGAGTTGTAATTCTTGAGTTGTAAGTAAATAAAAGTCTGATGATCATCATTTTTAGAGCATTGTCCCAAGTGAGGAATGGATGATGGAGACTATGATTCCCCCACAAGTCGGGATGGGACTCCGGACTAAAAAAAAGAGGCCATAAAAAAGAGGAAAGTCCCAAATAAAAAAATGAGAGAAAAAGAGAGAAGGGGCAATGCTACTATCATTTTACCACACTTGTGCTTCAAAGTAGCATCATGATCTTCATGATAGAGAGTCTCCTATGTTGTCACTTTCATATACTAGTGGGAATCTTTAATTATAGAACTTGGCTTGAATATTCCAATTATGGGCTTCCTCAAAATGCCCTAGGTCTTTGTGAGCAAGCAAGTTGGATGCACACCCACTAGTTTATTTTGTTGAGCTTTCATACACTTATAGCTCTAGTGCATCCGTTGCATGGCAATCCCTACTCACTCACATTGATATCTATTGATGGGCATCTCCATAGCCCGTTGATACACCTAGTTGATGTGAGACTATCTTCTCCTTTTTGTCTTCTCCACAACCACCATTCTATTCCACCTATAGTGCTATATCCATGGCTCACACTCATATATTGCGTGAAGATTGAAAAAGTTTGAGAACATCAAAAGTATGAAACAATTTCTTGGCTTGTCATCGGGGTTGTGCATGATTTAAATATGTTGTGGTGAAGATGGAGCATAGCCAGACTATATGATTTTGTAGGGATAGCTTTCTTTGGCCATGTTATTTTGAGAAGACATAATTACTTTGTTAGTATGCTTGAAGTATTATTATTTTTGTGTCAATATTAAACTTTTGTCTTGAATCTTATGGATCTGAATATTCTAGCCACAATAAAGAAGATTACATTGATAAATATGTTAGGTAGCATTCCACATCAAAAATTCTATTTTTATTATTTACCTACTCGAGGACGAGCATGAATTAAGCTTGGGGATGCTGATACATCTCCAACTTATCTATAGTTTTTGATTGTTACATGCTATTATATTATCAACCTTGGATGTTTTATATGCATTTATATGCTATTTTATATGATTTTTGGGACTAACCTATTAACCTAGAGCCAGTGCCAGTTTCTGTTTTTTCCTTGTTTTAGATTATCGCATAAAAGGAAAATCAAACGGAGTCTAATTGACCTGAAACTTCACGGAACTTATTTTTGGAAGGAAAGCAACCCGGGAGACTTGGTGTCCACGTAAGGGAAGCAACGAGGAAGCCACGAGGCAGGGGGGCACGCCCTCCACCCTCGTGGCTCCCTTGACGTACTTCTTCCGCCTATATATCTCCATATACCCTAAAACGATCAGGGCGCACAATAGATCGGGAGTTCCGCCGCCAGAAGCCTCAGTAGCCACCGAAAGCCAATTTAGACCCGTTCTGGCACCCTCCCGGAGGGGGCAATCCCTCTCTGGTGGCCATCTTCATCATCCCGGTGCTCTCAATGATGAGGAGGGAGTAGTCCACCCTCGGGGCTGTGGGTATGTACCAGTAGCTATGTGTTTGATCTCTCTCTCTCTCTCTCTCGTGTTCTTGATTTGGCACGATCTTGATATATTGCGAGCTTTGCTATTATAGTTGGATCTTATGTTTCTCCTCCCCCTCTACTCTCTTGTAATGGATTGAGTTTCCCCTTTGAAGTTATCTTATCGGATTGAGTCTTCAAAGATTTGAGAACACTTGATGTATGTCTTGCCGTGCGTATCTATGGTGACAATGGGATATCACATGATTCACTTGATGTATGTTTTGGTGACCAACTTGCGGGTTCCGCCCATGAACTTATGCATAGGGGTTGGCACACGTTTTCGTCGTGATTCTCCGGTAGAAACTTTGGGGCACTCTTTGAGGTTCTATGTGTTGGTTGAATAGATGAATCTGAGATTGTGTGACACATATTGTATAATCATACCAACGGATACTTGAGGTGACATTGGAGTATCTAGGTGACATTGGGGTTTTGGTTGATTTGTGTCTTAAGGTGTTATTCTAGTACGAACTCTAGGGATGTTTTTGACACTTATAGGAATATTCCAACGGATTGATTGGAAAGAATAACTTTGAGGTGGTTTCGTACCCTACCATAATCTCTTCGTTTGTTCTCTGCTATTAGTGACTTTGGAGTGACTCTTTGTTGCATGTTGAGGGATAGTTATGTGATCCAATTATGTTATTATTGTTGAGAGAACTTGCACTAGCGAAAGTATGAACCCTAGGCCTTATTTCCTAGCATTGCAATACCGTTTATGCTCACTTTTACGATTAGTTACCTTGCTGTTTTTATATTTTCAGATTACAAAAACCTATATCTGCCATCCATATTGCACTTGTATCACCATCTCTTCGCCGAACTAGTGCACCTATACAATTTACCATTGTATTGGGTGTGTTGGGGACACAAGAGACTCTTTGTTATTTGGTTGCAGGGTTGTTTGAGGAGACCATCTTCATCCTACGCCTCCCATGGATTGACAAACCTTAGGTCATCCACTTAAGGGAAATTTGCTACCGTCCTACAAACCTCTGCACGTGGAGGCCCAACAACGTCTACAAGAAGAAGGTTGTGTAGTAGACATCAGTTACTATGTTTCTTTTCCGGATGATCAGTAGAGGAGCCCAGTTGGGGCGATCGGGGATCTAGCATTTGGGGTTGTCTTTCTTTATTTTGGTTCCGTAGTCGGATCTTGATTGTATTCTGGATGATGTATGACATATTTATGTATTGTGTGAAGTGGTGATTGTAAGCCAACTCTTTACCCCTTTCTTATTCAGTACAAGGGATGTGTAAAGATTACCCCTCTTACGACATGCCTACCATGCGGTTATGCTCTAAGTCGTGTCCCGACACGTGGGAGATATAGACGCATCGTGGGTGTTACACACATGCCCAAGGTAAGCTTGGCTACTCCATAGGCTTTGTGATGAACGTGTTTTCTTCAGTTTTCAGGATGGTCATGTTGACGATTTCAAGAACTTGATTGCAAGGTATGGCTATAGCTATTGGTCATGCAATATTGCGAGGCTTGAAACACATACTTGTTCGACATAACTTTGATTGTGCTCTCATAGGTAAAACCAAACTCTGTCCAATACAAAATTGGTATAGCTTAACATGCTCAGAAGGGTAAGATTATTTCATTGGAGTTATCATGTCCAATATTCAGAAGAGGATATTCATATTGATGCATTATCCATAATTATTCTCGTGGTAATGACGTGATTCCAAGGGGCAGTGGCGGAGCCAGGATTCGGGTATAGGGGGGGGCGAGTACATATATTGATCTAATCTCGTTGGTAATTACTCGTCGCTGCTACTAAAATTGTCGATCGTTGGGGGGGGGGGGGCAGGCCCCTGCTCGTCCCCCTGGCTCCGCCCCTGCCAAGGGGGTCATGGAAAGTAAGCAAGCATGTGAAATAATGTTTATTTCCTTAAATTGGTTGAAATTTTCTATGCTAATGCTTAATTTATATGCTCGAACTTTCAGGTTTGGATTTACTTTTGTAATGGGAAGCTTGCATTAGTTGTTGCAGGAAAAAATGCATTGCTCATAAAGAAGTATTCTGGGCTTTTGAGATATAAATTCTGGTGTTTAGATATTCTATATTTTAGAACCTAATGTTGCATACCGAGCACTATTTTTGCCAGTTGAAAGCTCCACCTGGTGCCTTCTACAGAGTAGTTAGTTGCCAGACTCCATTGTTATTATATTTCTTAGATATTCGAGGTGTATATAATAGTGTAAATGCTTCATAAAATAACAAAAATGTATTGAATGCATAATAGAAGTGTATAGCATTTGCCCTTGGAGAAACTTGTATGGAGTCATATTGTGATCTTCTAGATTTATGTTATGATTTTACAAGCTCAAAATAGTGAGTTTCATTTCACATATTACTATACTAGACTCGACCTTGTTCACCGTTTTAATGCCTACTGTCGGTGTAAAACTGAAAGCCCAATTTGTTTCCAACTAAGGACCAAAACTGCACTTGGATGATCATTTTCAATAATTTTTTCATTGTTGTTATTTTGTTTTTCATGTTCCAGTAACTGCAACCTGATACTTGTTTCTACCTTGATGTTAGGCCCTAGGATGTTGAAGCTTTTTTTTGAGGGAATGCCATCATGGCTACTTTATTGCATAGGTAATATATACTTGTTTCTACCTTTACAAGGCATTCAATCAGGAAGTCTGGGTGATCATTCTCCCATTTACAGGCTACATTCTTTTCAAAAGAATTCTTTGCTAAACTATGCGCTGAAACGTTGGCTTCCCTCAAGCAATGCGAAAACTGAACTGAACCTATCATGCCAGCCAGGATAAAACAATCTGTGTATATTGCTGAAGCTTCGTTCCAGATTATGTCCTGACCTGAGCATGCGTTAATGACCTCCACCGAATCTGATTCAATTTGGATTGAGTGTAGCCCCATCTCATTTGCTAGCATGAGACCATGTTTCATCGCTAATATTTCTGTTGTATAAGCATCAGGTACATGGGGCAACACGGAACATGCAGCGGCTATAAACACACCATAGCTATCTCGAATCACCACACCTGTGGAACCGCTGAATGTTTCATGATGAAAGGAGGCATCAACATTCACCTTAATATTTCCTCTTGGATGTTTGCTCCATTTTACCCTAGGATGTTGAAGCTGCTTTGTAGTGAAGGTAAAGATGGTTCTGAGCCGATGGAATCTCTTGGCTGATATGTACAAGTCTACATGGATGGTGATATCTATTTTTTTTGTTTGGTTAGAGGGACAATATGTGATGGGATTACTCCATGTTATTTTTTTGAACACAGTACAGACGCAAGCGCTCATATACACGCACATACACCCACCCCTATGAACGCACACACACACCTACCCCTATGAGCACCTCCGAAAGACTGAGCCGACATATTATCTTGAAATTTCCGAAGTTGCCGTAGGCACCTCGTCGTCAACAGGGACGTCTCCTCCCACTGAATGCGCGTCGCCGGAAATCCTAATATAAATTCAGGAACAAATGCGAGCACCAGGGCTTGAACCCTGATGGGCTGGGGATACCACAATCCCTCTGACCATCCAGACCATCCAACCACTATTATATGAACAATTCATGTGTGTGATATCTACAATAGGATACTATTTTTATACTAGAATCAATGTTGAGGATATCGCTTATCGTTATCGTCTCGGTCAGCTAAGGATTAGAGATTAATCGGAAATCGGGTGACTAATCGATTTTATCGGTCGACTATTAATCAGGTACTTTTTGCAAATCTTAGATTCCTAACACTAAAATACGCTATATTCAACACCAAAACATTATTTGACAAAAGTGTTACCTTGATTCCTGGCCTTTGAATCCTCGTATAATGAGAAACAAAATAGGACACGAGTACATATTATGTAACAAAGTCCACAAAACATAAATAAACATAGTTTTTGCAAACATAGTGCTATGAATAGGTCTGATTTATCGGTAGATTCCTGATAAATCGTTTGTCAGAGCAATAAATCGGTCCAAAAGATAAATAGTGAAGATAAGACATAATCTTATCGGTCACCCCCTGATTAGCGATAAATCAGAAGATTAATCGCTGAATCGGAAGATTTCTTGAAAAGTGACTAGAATAGACAAGATGGTAAGTATAATTAATGGGGCTTTACAGAGTCACCATTCCATTGTTTTGCTAGAAGTTGGACATGGGAATTTATTACCAACCAAATCCTCTTCAAAAGGCACCACACTACCAACAGTTAGTAACAATCCTGGTTTATTTTGCACTTTTCAGATGACATTTTGCTCCTGATCATGAACCCTTGATTAGGGCGTATAGTAATGTAGAAACTGTATGCTTCTATGTACACATATAGAATGAATTACAATCATATGATTTAAAACCAGAGTTTTGATCAAGTTTAGCCAAAACAACATTAAAACAAGGAGAAAACTTTGTTTCTTCTGAATACGCATAAAAAGCATATCATACATTTATAGAATGAAGAGGGTATAAACACCCATCCATGAGTTTACAATAGTGCGACTTCTAGCAATACATCCACCTAGACAGCCGATGAAAAATCAGTTTCAAATCCTCTTTGAACTTGCCCGCTAATTGCCACAACTCCTCCACCAGGACCTTATCAATGGCATCGACCACAAATAGCGAGGCATTCTCAAACACAATATTTTTCCGATGTTTTCCATATCTCCCACATCACCAGGGTCATGAGTGTCTACCGATTTTTCTTGAGTTTCTGCATGGGGCTCAGCATCCCAATAGGCAATCATCCATCCCCATGTCTATTCGCTATTACCCAAGCCGACATCACTTCATACTAGATCGATCGTGCAAAGACGCAGGAAACCACCAGGTGGTCAATGCTTTCTTGTTCCTTGTCACAAAGCGGGCAAGCTTCCTGATGCGAAGTCCTCGGCTAGCTAGTCGATCAGAGGTCCAAAACCTATTAGGGAGGGCAAGCTCGGAGAAGAAATTGCATCGCAGGGGCCCTCCAGATTGGCAAGTGAGCAGATTAAGATCCCGAGGGTTCCCAAGTCTAGCGCACCGATTCCTAGACTCACTCATGAAGAACCACTGGGGATATTGCGTCCCTCAATGAAAATTACTCTCCCAGCTTCGTGGACTCCAGATTTGTCCCCAAATCAAGCGGCCATGCCAGGTGCACGGTGTCATGAACTATCCTGGTGGCCCGCACCCGAGGTCTGATCCTCTTGTAAAGGCGTGGGCTGAATTCCTGGAACCAAAATCCATGCAATTTCATGTCTTCCAAAAAGAACGACGATCTACCATCTTGGGATAGGAAATGGGAGTTTTGGGTGTGAAGACTTTTAATCCTTTGACATCGTGTTTGGTAGTTTAAGGGAAAGGGATTGGGAATTTATGAGAGGGAGTTGGCTGAGGGATTAGGCTTGGGAAGTGGCAAGTTAGTCCCAGTAATTTGGTATGGGGTGGGGTTATTTATGGGAATAATTTCCATGAACAAAGAAAATAAAGGGTAGGTTACATGAGATGTGCTCCTATTTGGCGTTGCATCTGCAGATCAGGGAGTAGTTAGCATTGGCCGGTTAGTTTGGAGGAATTTTGTTGCGGGAGGTGGGCCACCAAATATGTAATGATATGTTTTTAGTCATATAATTCCCATTCCTCCGCTGAATTACCAGGGTGCCCCCGGGTAGAGATTAATGGGAGTTGGCCCTCCTAATTCCCTTCCCCTTCCCTTGCTAATTCCCAAACCCCTGAACCAATCAACGTATTTTTAGTCTCACTAATCTTAAACTCCCGTTCCCTACGCCGAACTCTCCCAACCAAACACGCTGTGATTGTTTGGGGTAACGGGAGTTAAAGAGGGAATAGGGAGGGGAATTCATGTATTAAACTCCCTCAAATTACTTACCCGGGGGAGGTCTAGAGGTGTCAGCACCCCGTAGCCATAGCTAACGCACACCAATAACAATGTTCAACCATATGAAATTAGGGAGTCCAAGCGCACCAGTCCATTTGGGCAATTTTTCAACCATCTAAAAAATTAAGGAGAAACATGTTTTTTTTTGAAAAGGAGGATCACCCTAGCCTCTACATCTGGGCGATGCATGCAACTATTTCATTAATTTTTCACAAAGACCTTATAAAGTAGTACATCAGGCAGTCTGAAACCATCATCTTAGCAACAACGGTAGCTACTCCTATCCATTTGATGAAGGGATGCCGATAGTCCGAGCCTAATACCAAATAGACATCACACCAAAGCCTAACATCTAAAGCGGAGGCCCCAACCGAGCCACATACTGGGTTTGGGGTACAAACCGGTCCAACACACTCTCATGTGTCATCGTCGTCATCTTCCATCAATCCATCTTCAGAGGAGAAACTAACGCACCGACTTTGCCAGGCCCCTCTGCCATTGACGCCACCATGACGCCAGACAATGTCCTCCTCCTGCTCGAGTCCATCTCTGTGCATCGGATGCCGAGTCTCCACTGCGCCACGCCGCCGAGATCCGCCGCCATCAATGAGTAAGATGAAGCACCGCTCCACTAAAGAAGCCGTCCACTGGTCCCTCGAGCTCATTTATACCTCCATGAATGACGGCCCCAAAGGGGAAACAACACCAGAGCACTGTCGTCATCCAATCTACTGATCTAGGGTCTCCCCGAAGGTAGCGGATGGAGGTCTGGAGCTTCTCCATGGCAATGCCTTCACCGGTCTTATCAACAACACGAGGACTAGCTTTTCACTCGGATCTGCTCGACGAACCTCCATCTCGCATCATGCGCACAGACCATGACCGATCTCCGCCGCCTCGGAGCAATCAAGCCACTCTGGATCTCCGCTGCCTCGGATCCAGGGAGCACTTCTGCTCGCCCGGGTGCCCCGTGCCACCCTCGTGTGCGAGAAGGAGAGTCTCCTCCGCCACCGCCATCAGCCATCGGGCTTAGCCCGGCTGCTTCCTGTAGCGGCGGCAGAGGGGAGGGATGGGAGTGGGAGTGACCGACGACTAAGGTTGGGGCCCCTCAACCGCCCGTGTGGGGGCGTCGGAGGGGAGAGGAAGGGAGGAAGTGGCGGGCGGTAGCGCTGCTGTGTGGTGGCGGCGACGCTGCTGCTAGGTTAGCTCGCGTAGGTTAGCAGCTATGAAGATTTATTACAACGACACCTAAGGAGAAACATGTGCATCTATGAAATCTACATGATTCTAAAGAAGCCTCCAATAGGCCAGTTTTCTGCCTCTTACCACAATTCTATAGAACTGGAACACCTTGCATTCCAAATTACGTTGGACCGACCAAATTGGCGGTCACAGCCACGGTTACATTGTGAGGGAAATCTGATAGCCAGAGCCGTTTCTCGATGCATCTACCTATAGTTGCCAACTCATGGGTAGGATTGTTACAATCTCTTGGGCAGTGAACAATGCTCCACTTGTTAAAACTCGTTGGTAGGAGATATCTAGCCTCACGGAAGACAACACGAAGGTTGGAGCCGTAATGCACCATGGAATTAATGGCTTGAGCAAGTCCAAGACAGTCTGTCTCAAAAATGACATGCCCCTTACCATGCTCCTCAGCTAAGTGTATGGCATGCAACAGCGCAGTTTCTTCAGCGTGCAGAGCTTCACTTATGTGCACAAGCCTTCCAGCAGCAGCGAACAATACCTCACCTGTATGATCTCGAGCCACACAGCCCCAACCTGTGGTCTGTTTAGCAACATCAAAAGCACTGTCAATATTGATTTTTAACCTTATCCACCATCGGTTTACTCCACAGAGGTTTGCTCAGAATCTACGCTTTCTTTGTTTTTGTATAAAAGACACACCATTCAGCAACATGCTTCTCCAAAAGGAAGCAGAACTCCTCAAGTGTAGCTCTCTTTTGCTTATGATTGCCTTTATTCCTCTCCGTCCACCACAGCCACAGAAAGCATATGATTCTCAGCTTCGTGTCCTCTGAAAGGGCAAATATGGTGGCGAGGATTTTGCTCGGTGACTGACATTGCAGCCGGTTTAACCGGGACGACTCCAGCTCATACACACGCCAAATCTTCTTGACCTCCTTACATCTGGAAAAAAGATGTCCGCCATCCTCCGGTAATCTATGGTAAAGGACACATCTAGTATCGAGTTCGATCCCAATCCGTTCAATATTCCTCAGCATAGGGTCACTATTATGAGAGACTCTCCACAAAAAATGATACAATTTCCCGGGACATCTAATCTTCCAGAGGTTCGGCCACATTTTTCCATAAGCTGTATCACCGGCGGCGCCCTCACCCTGCTACCTAGGGGTGATGTCTACTACACAACCTTCTTCTTGTAGACGTTGTTGGGCCTCCAAGTGCAGAGGTTTGTAGGACCGTAGCAAATTTCCCTCAACTGGATGACCTAAGGTTTATCAATCCGTAGGAGGCGTAGGATGAAGATGGTCTCTCTCAAACAACCCTGTAACCAAATAACAAAGAGTCTCTTGTGTCCCCAACACACCCAATACAATGGTAAATTGTATAGGTGCACTAGTTCGACGAAGAGATGGTGATACAAGTGCAATATGGATGATAGATATGGGTATTTGTAATCTGAAAATATAAAAACAGCAAGGTAACTAATGATAAAAGTGAGCACAAACGGTATTACAATGCTAGGACATAAGGCCTAGGGTTCATACTTTCACTAGTGCAAGTTCTCTCAACAATAATAACATAATTGTATCATATAACTATCCCTCAACATGCAACAAAGAGTCACTCCAAAGTCACTAATAGAGGAGAACAAACGAAGAGATTATAGTAGGGTACGAAACCACCTCAAAGTTATCCTTTCTGATCGATATATTCAAGAGTCCGTAGTAAAATAACATGAAGCTATTCTTTACGTTTGATCTATCATAGAGTTCATACTAGAATAACACCTTAAGACACAAATCAACCAAAACCCTAATGTCACCTCAAGTATCCGTGGGTATGATTATACGATATGCATCAAACAATCTCAGATTCATCTATTCAAACCAACACAAAGTACTTGAAAGAGTGCCCCAAAGTTTCTATCAGAGAGTCAAGACGAAAACGTGTGCCAACCCCTATGCATAGGTTCATGGGTGGAACCCGCAAGTCGATCACCAAAACATACATTGATACGTCTCCAACGTATCTATAATTTTTGATTGCTCCATGCTATATTATCTTCTGTTTTGGACATTATTGGGCTTTATTTTTCACTTTTATATTATTTTTGGGACTAACCTGTTAACCGGAGGCCCAGCCCAGAATTGTTGTTTTTGCCTATTTCAGAGTTTCGCAGAAAAAGAATATGAAACAGAGTCCAAACGGAATGAAACCTTCGGGAACGTGATTTATTGAACGAACAAGATCCAGGAGACTTGGATGCTACGTCAAGCAACCAATAGGGAGGCCACGAGGTAGGGGGCGCGCCTACCCCCCAGACGTGCCCCCACCGTCGTGGGCCCCCTGTTGCTCCACCGATGTACTCCTTCCTCCTATATATACCTACATACCCCCAAACAATCAGATACGGAGCCAAAACCCTAATTCCACCGCCGTAACTTTCCGTATCCATGAGATCCCATCTTGGGACCTGTTCCGGAGCTCCACCGGAGGGGGCATCGATCACGGAGGGCTTCTACATCAACACCATAGCCTCTCCGATGATGTGTGAGTAGTTTACCTCAGACCTTCGGGTCCATAGTTATTAGCTAGATGGCTTCTTCTCTCTTTTTGGATCTCAATACAATGATCTCCCCCACTCTCGTGGAGATCTATTCGATGTAATCTTCTTTTTGCGGTGTGTTTGTTGAGCCCGATGAATTGTGGGTTTATGATCAAGCTTATCTATGAACAATATTTGATTCTTCTCTGAATTCTTTTATGTATGATTGGTTATCTTTGCAAGTCTCTTCGAATTATCAGTTTGGTTTGGCCTACTAGATTGATCTTTCTTGCAATAGGAGAAGTGCTTAGCTTTGGGTTCAATCTTGCGGTGTCCTTTCCCAGTGACAGTAGGGGCAGCAAGGCACGTATTGTATTGTTGCCATCGAGGATAACAAGATGTTTTTTTTATCATATTGCATGACTTTATCCCTCTATGTCATTTCATCTTGCTTAAAGCGTTATCCTGTTCTTATGAACTAAATACTCTAGATGCATGGTTGATAGCGGTCGATGTGTGGAGTAATAGTAGTAGATGCAGGCAGGAGTCGGTCTACTTGTCTCGGACGTGATGCCTATATACATGATCATACCTAGATATTCTCATAACTATTCTCAATTCTGTCAATTGCTCAACAATAATTTGTTCACCCACCGTCAAATACTTATGCTCTTGAGAGAAGCCACTAGTGAAACATATGGCCCCCGGGTCTATCTTCCATCATATTAATCTTCCAACACTTAGTTATTTTCATTACCTTTTATTTTACCTTGCATCTTTATCATGAAAATACCAAAAATATTATCTTATCATATCTATCAGATCTCACTCTCGTAAGTGACCGTGTCGGGATTGACAACCCCTCATCGCGTTGGTTGCGATGATTTATTTGTTTTGTGTAGGTGCGAGGGACTCGCGCGTAGCCTCCTAGTAGATTGATACCTTGGTTCTCAAAAACTGAGGGAAATACTTACGCTACTTTGCTGCATCACCCTTTCCTCTTCAAGGGAAAACCAACGCAGTGCTCAAGAGGTAGCAAGAAGGATTTCTGGCGCCATTGCCGGGGAGGTATACGCAAAAGTCAACATACCAAGTACCGATCACAAACCCTTATCTTCCGCATTACATTATTTGCCATTTGCCTCTCATTTTCCTCTCCCCCACTTCACCCTTGCCATTTTATTCGCTCTCTCTCTCTCTCTCTATCCTCCCTATCTTTCTCTATTAGCCTCTTTTTGCCCGTTCCTCGTTAGCTTGTGTGTTGGATTGCTTGCTTGTCACGATGGCTCAAGATAACACTAAATTGTTTGACTTTACCAATACCAAAAACAATGATTTTATTAGCACTCTAATTGCTCCTCTTACCGATGCCGAATCTTGTGAAATTAATGCTGCGTTCCTGAATCTTGTCAAGAAAGATCCGTTTTCTGGCCTTCCTAGTGAAGATGCCGCTACCCATATAAATAGCTTCGTTGATTTGTATGATATGCAAAAGAAGAAAGATGTGGACAATGATATTGTTAAATTGAAGCTATTTCCTTTTTCTCTTAGAGATCGTGCTAAAGCTTGGTTTTCGTCTTTGCCTAAAAATAGTATTGATTCTTGGAATAAGTGCAAAGATGCTTTTATCTCTAAGTATTTTCCTCCCGCTAAGATCATCTCTCTTAGAAATGATATTATGAATTTTAAGCAACTTGATCATGAACATGTTGCACAAGCTGGGGAGAGGATGAAATTAATGATACGTAATTGAACAACACATGGTTTGAATTTATGGATGATTATACAAAATTTTTATGCCGGATTGAATTTTGCTTCTGGAAATCTTTTAGATTCGGCCGTGGGAGGCACTTTTATGGAAATCACATTTGGAGAAGCTACTAAACACCTAGATAATATTATGGTTAATTATTCTCAATGGCACATTGAAAGATCTACTAATAAAAAAGTGCATGCGATAGAAGAAATTAATGTTTTGAGTGGAAAGTTAGAAGAACTTATGAAATTATTTGCTACTAAGAGTGTTTCTTTTGATCCTAATGATATGCCTTTGTCTACTTTGATTGAGAATAATAATGAATCTATGGATGTGAATTTTTTTGGTAGAAATAATTTTGGTAACAACATGCATAGAGGAAACTTTAACCCTAGGCCTTATCCTAGTAATTCCTCTAATAATTATGGTAATTCCTACAACAATTCTTATGGAAATTTTAATAAGATTCCCTCTGAATTTGAGATTAGTGTTAAGGAATTTATGAATTCACAAAAGAATTTCAATGCTTTGCTTGAAGAGAAACTGCTTAAAGTTGATGATTTGGCTAGGAACGTTGATAGAATTTCTCTTGATGTTGATTCTTTAAAAGTTAGATCTATTCCACCTAAGAATGATATCAATGAGTCTCTCAAAGCCATGAGAATTTCCATTGATGAGTGCAAAGAAAGAACTGCTAGGATGCGTGCTAAGAAAGATTCCTTTATAAGAGCCTGTTCTTCTAGTTTCCATGATAGTAAAGATGAAGATCTAAAAGTTATTGATGTGTCCCCTATTAAATATTTGTTTTGCAATATGAATCTTGATAATGGTGGGACTGAATATGATCCACCTTTACCTAGAAGGTGTTCCAAAAATTCGGAGTTTTTAGATCTTGATGCTAAATTTGATAAAAGTGGGTTTGAAGAGATCAGAACTCTAGATGTTAATGAACCTACTATTTGGGATTTCAAGGAATTTAATTATGATAGATGCTCTTTGATAGATTGTATTTCCTTGTTGCAATTCATGCTAAATTCTCCTTATGCTTATAGTCAGAATAAAGCTTTTACCAAACATATCGTTGATGCTTTGATGCAATCTTATGAAGAAAAACTTGAGTTGGCAGTTTCTATCCCTAGAAAACTTTATGATGAGTGGGAACCAACTATTAAAATTAAAATTAAAGATCATGAATGCTATGCTTTGTGTGATTTGGGTGCTAGTGTTTCCACGATTCCAAAGACTTTGTGTGATTTGTTAGGTTTTCCGTGATTTTGATGATTGCTCCTTAAACTTGCACCTTGCGGATTCCAATATTAAGAAACCTATGGGAAGAATTAATGATGTTCTTATTGTTGCAAATAGGAACTATGTGCCCGTAGATTTTATTGTTCTTGACATAGATTGCAATCCTTCATGTCCTATTATTCTTGGTAGACCTTTCCTTAGAACGATTGCTGCAATTATTGATATGAAGGAAGGAAATATTAGATTCCAATTTCTGTTAAGGAAAGGCATGTAACACTTTCCTAGAAAGAAAATTAAATTACCTTATGAATCTATTATGAGAGCCACTTATGGATTGCCTACCAAAGATGGCAATACCTAGCTCTATCCTTGCTTTTTATGCCTAGCTAGGGGCGTTAAACGCTAGCCCTTGTTGGGAGGCAACCCAATTTTATTTTTATTCCTTGCTTTTTGCTCCTGTTTAGTAATAAATAATTTATCTAGCCTCTGTTTTGGTTGTGTTTTTTGTGTTTAATTATTGTTTGTGCCAAGTAGAACTGTTGGGAAGACTTGGGGAAAGTCTTGTTAATCTTGCTGTAAAAAACAGAAACTTTAGTGCTCACGAGAACTGCTGCCATTTTATTTGGAAAGTGCTATTTAGTTAATTATTTTTTAAGATGATTAATATATAAATTCCTCACGTCCAGAAATTTATTTTAGAATTTTTGGGATTCCATATCTTGCGCTAGCTACATATTACTACAGACTGTTCTGTTTTTGACAGATTCTGTTTTTCATGTGTTGTTTCCTTATTTTGATGAATCTATGGCTAGTAAAATAGTTTATAAACCATAGAGAAGTTGGAATACAGTAGGTTAAACACCAATATAAATAAAGAATGAGTTCATTACAGTACCTTGAAGTGGTCTTTTGTTTTCTTTCGCTAACGGGGCTCACGAGATTTTCTACTTTAAGTTTTGTGTTTTGAAGTTTTCAAGTTTTGGGTAAGGATTTGATGGATTATGGAACAAGGAGTGGCAAGAGCCTAAGCTTGGGGATGCCCATGGCACCCCCAAGATAATCGAAGGACACCTAAAAGCCAAAGATTGGGGATGCCTCGGAAGGCATCCACTCTTTAGTCTACTTCTATCGGTAACTTTACTTGGAGCTGTATTTTTATTCACCACATGATATGTGTTTTGCTTGGAGCATCTTGTATTATTTGAGTCTTTATTTGTTAGTTTTCCACAATCATCCTTGCTGCACACACCTTTTTTGAGAGATACACACATGATTCGGAAATTATTAGAATATTATATGTGCTTCACTTATATCTTTTGAGTTATATAGTTTTGCTCTAGTACTTCACTTATATCTTTTAGAGCACGGTGGTGGATTTGTTTTATAGAAACTATTGATCTCTCATGCTTCACTTAGATTATTTTGAGAGTCTTAAATGGCATGGTAATTTGCTTAAATAGTCCTAATATGCTAGGTATACAAGATTAGTAAAAACTTTCTTATGAGTGTGTTGAATACTAAGAGAAATTTGATGCTTGGTGATTGTTTTGAGATATAAAGATGGTGATATTAGAGTCATGCTAGTTGAGTAGTTGTGAATTTGAGAGATACTTGTGTTAAAGTTTGTGATTCCCGTAGCATGCACGTATGGTGAACCGTTATGTGATGAAGTCGGAGCATGATTTATTTATTGATTGTCTTCCTTATGAGTGGCGGTCGGGGATGGGCGATGGTATTTTCCTACCAATCTATCCCCCTAGGAGCATGTGCTTAATACTTTGCTTTGATAACTTGTAGATTTTTGCAATAAGTATGTGAGTTCTTTATGACTAATGTTGAGTCCATGGATTATACGCACTCTCACCCTTCCACCATTGCTAGCCTCTCTAATACCGCACACCTTTCGCCGGTATCATACACCCACCATATACCTTTCTCAAAACAGCCACCATACCTACCTATCATGGCATTTCCATAGCCATTCCGAGATATATTGCCATGCAACTTACCACCGTTCCATTTATTTTGACACACTTCATCATTGTCATATTGCTTTGCATGATCATGTAGTTGACATTGTATTTGTGGAAAAGCCACCATTCATAATTCTTTCATACATGTCACTCATGAGTCATTGCATATCCCGGTACACCGCCAGAGGCATTCATATAGAGTCATATCTTGTTCTAAGTATCGAGTTGTAATTCTTGAGTTGTAAGAAAATAAAAGTGTGATGATCATCATTATTAGAGCGTTGCCCAGTGAGGAAAGGATGATGGAGACTATGATTCCCCCACAAGTCGGGATGAGACTCTGGACGAAAAAAAAGAGGCCATAAAAAAGGAGAAAAGGCCCAAATAAAAAAAATATGAGAGAAAAAGAGAGAAGGGACAATGCTACTATCCTTTTACCACAGTTGTGCTTCAAAGTAGCACCATGATCTTCATGATAGAGAGTCTCCTATGATATTAGTTTCATATACTAGTGGGAATTTTTCATTATAGAACTTGGCTTGCATATTCCAATGATGGGCTTCCTCAAAATGCCCTAGGTCTTCATGAACAAGCGAGTTGGATGCACACCCACTTAGTTTCTTTTTGAGCTTTAATATACTTATAGCTTTAGTGCATCCGTTGCATGGCAATCCCTACTCACTCACATTGATATCTATTGATGGGCATCTCCATAGCCCGTTGATACGCCTAGTTGATGTGAGACTATCTTCTCCCTTTTGTCTTCTCCACAACAACCATTCTATTCCACCTATAGTGCCATGTCCATGGCTCACGCTCATGTATTGCATGAAGATTGAAAAAAGTTTGAGAATGTCAAAAGTATGAAAAAATTGCGTGGCTTGTCATTGGGGTTGTGCATGATTTAAATACTTTGTGTGGTGAAGATAGAGCATAGCCATACTATATGATTTTGTAGGGATAACTTTCTTTGGCCATGTTATTTTGAGGAGACATAATTGCTTAGTTAGTATGCTTGAAGTTTTATTATTTTTATGTCAATATTAAACATTTGTCTTGAATCTTTCGGTCTGAATATTCATACCACAATTAATAAGAATTACATTGAAATTATGCCTAGTATCATTCCACATCAAATATTCTGTTTTTATCATTTACCTACTCGAGGACGAGCAGGAATTAAGCTTGGGGATGCTTGATACGTCTCCAGCGTATCTATAATTTTTGATTGCTCCATGCTATATTATCTTATGTTTTGGACATTATTGAGCTTTATTATTCACTTTTATATTATTTTTGGGACTAACCTATTAACCGAAGGCCCATCCCAGAATTGCTGTTTTTTGCCTATTTCAGAGTTTCGCAGAAAAAGAATATCAAATGGAGTGCAAATGGGATGAAACCTTCGGGAACATGATTTGTGGAATGAACAAGATCCAAGAGACTTGGACCCTACATCAAGCAACCAACAGGGAGGCCACGAGGTAGGGGGGCGCGCCTACCCCACTAGGCACGCCCTCCACCCTCGTGGGCCCCCTGTTGCTCCACCGACGTACTCCTTCCTCCTATATATACCTACGTACCCCTAAACGATCAGATACGGAGCCAAAACCCTAATTCCACCGCCGTAACTTTTTGTATCCACGAGATCCCATATTGGGGCCTGTTCCGGAGCTCCGCCGGAGGGGGCATTGATCACGGAGGGCTTCTACATCAACACCATATCCTCTCTGATGATGTGTGAGTAGTTTACCTCAGACCTTTGGGTCCATAGTTATTAGCTAGATGGATTCTTCTCTCTTTTTGGATCTCAATACAATGTTCTCCCCCTCTCTCGTGGAGATCTATTCGATGTAATCTTCTTTTTGCAGTGTGTTTGTTGAGACCGATGAATTGTGGGTTTATGATCAAGTTTATCTATGAACAATATTTGATTCTTCTCTGAATTCTTTTATGTATGATTGGTTATCTTTGCAAGTCTCTTTGAATTATCAGTTATGTTTGGCATACTAGATTGATCTTTCTTGCAATGGGACAAGTGCTTAGCTTTGGGTTCAATCTTACAGTGTCCTTTCCCAGTGATAGTAGGGGCAGCAAGGCACGTATTGTATTGTTGCCATCGAGGATAACAAGATGGTTTTTTTATCATATTGCATGAATTTATCCCTCTGCATCATGTCATCTTGCTTAAAGCGTTACTTTGTTCTTATGAACTTAATACTCTAGATGCATGCTGGATAGCTGTCGATGTGTGGAGTAATAGTATTAGATGCAGGCAGGAGTCGGTCTACTTGTCTCGGACGTGATGCCTATATACATGATCATACCTAGATATTCTCATAACTATGCTCAATTCTATCAATTACTCAACAGTAATTTGTTCACCCACCGTAAAATACTTATGCTCTTGAGAGAAGCCACTAGTGAAACCTATGGCCCCCGGGTCTATCTTCCATCATATTAATCTTCCAACACTTAGTTATTTTCATTGCCTTTTATTTTACCTTGTATCTTTATCATAAAAATACCAAAAATATTATCTTATCATATCTATCAGATCTCACTCTCGTAAGTGACCGTGTAGGGATTGACAACCCCTTATCGCATTGGTTGCGAGGATTTATTTGTTTTGTGTAGGTGCGAGGGACTCACGCGTAGCCTCCTACCGAATTGATACCTTGGTTCTCAAAAACTGAGGGAAATACTTACGCTACTTTGCTGCATCATCCTTTCCTCTTCAAGGGAAAACCAACGCAGTGCTCAAGAGGTAGCATACATCAAGTGGATCAATAGAATACCCCATTGTCACCCCGGGTATCCCACGCAGAAACATACATCAAGTGTTCTCAAATCCTTAAAGACTCAATCTGATAAGATAACTTCAAAGGGAAAACTCAATCCATTACAATAGAGTAGAGGGGGGAGAAAACATCATAAGATCCAACTATAATAGCAAAGCTCGCGGTACATCAAGATCGTATCATCTCAAGAACACGAGAGAGAGAGAGATCAAACACATAGCTACTGGTACATACCCTCAGCCCCGAGGGAGAAGTACTCCCTCCTCGTCATGGAGAGCACCGAGATGATGAAGATGGCCACCGGAGAGGGATTCCCCCTCCGGCAGGGTGCCAGAACGGGTCTAGATTGGTTTTCGGTGGCTATGAAGGCTTCTGGCGGCGGAACTCACGATCTATTGTGCTCCCCGAAGCTTTTAGGGTATATGGGTATATATAGGAGGAAGAAGTACGTCGGTGGATCTCCGGGCTGTCCACGAGGTAGGGGGCGCGCCTAGGGGGGGTGGGCGCGTCCCCCACCCTCGTGGGCAGCTCAGGACTCTCCTGGTCCATCTCCGATACTCGGTGGGCTTATTATGGTCCAAAAATAAGTTCAGTGAAGTTTCAGGCGATACTCTAAAACATGGAAAAAACAGAAACTGGCACTGGGCTCTAGGTTAATAGTTTAGACCCAAAAATCATATAAAATAGCATATAAACGCATATAAAATATCCAAGGTTGATAATATAATAGCATGGAACAATCAAAAATTATAGATACGTTGGAGACGTATCAGCATCCCCAAGCTTAATTCCTGCTCGTCCTCGAGTAGGTAAATGATAAAAACAGAATTTTTGATGTGGAATGCTACCCAACATATTTCTCTATGTAATTCTTCTTTATTTTGGCAAGAATATTCAGATCCATAAGATTCAAGACAAAATTTTAATATTGACATAAAAATAATTATACTTCAAGCATACTAACAAAGTAATCATGTCTTCTCAAAATAACATGGCCAAAGAAAGCTATCCCTATAAAATCATATATTCTGGCTATGCTCCATCTTCACCACAAAATGTATTTAAATCATGCACAACCCCGATGACAAGCCCAACAATTGTTTCATACTTTTGATGTTCTCAAGCTTTTTCAATCTTCACGCAATATATGAGCGTGAGCCATGGATATAGCACTATATGTGGAATAGAAGGGTGGTTGTGGAGAAGGCAAAAAGGGAGAAGATAGTCTCACATCAACTAGGCGTATTAACGGGCTATGGAGATGCCCATCAACAGATATCAATGTGAGTGAGTAGGGATTGCCATGCAACGGATTTACTAGAGCTATAAGTGTATGAAAGCTCAAAAAGAAACTAAGTGGGTGTGCATCCAACTCGCTTGCTCACGAAGACCTAGGGCATTTTGAGAAAGCCCATCATTGGAATATACAAGCCAAGTTATATAATGAAAGATTCCCACTAGTATATGAAAGTAATAACATAGGAGACTCTCTATCATGAAGATCATGGTGCTACTTTGAAGCACAAGTGTGGTAAAAGGATAGCTGCATTGTCCCTTCTCTCTTTTTCTCTCATTTTTTTATTTGGGCCTTTTCTCTTTTTTATGGCCTCTTTTTTTAGCCAGGAGTCTCATCCCGACTTGTGGGGGAATCATAGTCTCCATCATCCTTTCCTCACTTGGGACAATGCTCTAAAATGATGATCATCACACTTTTATTTACTTACAACTCAACAATTACAACTCAATACTTAGAACAAAATATGGCTCTTATGTGAATGCCTCCGGTGGTGTACCGGGATGGGCAATGAATCAAGAGTGACATGTATGAAGATTTATGAATGATGCCTTTGCCACAAATACGATGTCAACTACATGATCATGCAAGCAATATGATAATGATGAAGCGTGTCATAATAGACGGAACGGTGGTAAGTTGCATGGCAATATATCTCGGAATGGCTATGGAAATGCCATGATAGGTAGGTATGGTGGCTCTTTTGAGGAGGGTATATGGTGGGTTTAAGGTACCGGCAAAAGTTGTGCGGTACTAGAGAGGCTAGCAGTGGTGGAAGGGTGAGAGTGCGTATAATCCATGGACTCAACATTATTCATAAAGAACTCACATACTTATTGCAAAAATCTATTAGTTATCGAAACAAAGTATTACGTGCATGCTCCTAGGGGGATAGATTGGTAGGAAAAGACCATCGCTCGTCCCCGACCGCCACTCATAAGGAAGATAATCAATAAATAAGTCATGCTCCGACTTCATCACATAACGGTTCACCATACGTGCATGCTACGGGAATCACAAACTTTAACACACGTATTTATCAAATTCATAACCACCCAACTAGCATGACTCTAATATCACCATCTTCATATCTCAAAACAATCATCGAGTATCAAACTTCTCATAGTATTCAATGCACTTTATATGAAAGTTTTTATCATACCAATCTTGGATGCCCATCATATTAGGACTAAATTCATAAGAAAAGCAAATTACCATGCTATTTAGGACTCTCAAAATAATATAAGTGACGCATGAGAGTTCATCTATTTCTATAAAATAAAACCACCACCGTGCTCTAGAAAGATATAAGTGAAGCACTAGAGCAAGAACAAACTACACCGAAAGATATAAGTGAAGATCAATGAGTAGTCAAATAATTCTGCAACTATGTGAAGACTCTCTAACATTTCAGAATTTCAGATCTTGGTATTTTATTCAAACAGCAAGCAAAACAAAAGAAAATAAAATGACGCTCCAAGCAAAACACATATCATGTGGTGAATAAAAATATAGCTCCAAGTAAAGTTACCGATGAATGAAGACGAAAGAGGGGATGCCTTCTGGGGCATCCCCAAGCTTAGGCTTTTGGTTTTCCTTGAATATTACCTTGGGGTACTGTCGTGGAATTGTCACGGCAGATGTCCTAGGGTGAGGACTTAATCGTGAGGCCCACGCATCTACGTGGTAGCTTGAGAGGGGTTGAGCGGGACGAGAGACGCGATGTTTTACCCAGGTTCAGCCCCTCACGGTGGAGGTAAAAGCCTACATCCTGCTTCATTGATATTGATGATGATGATCACGGTTACAAGAGTGCTCTATCTCGAGAGCTATTGTCTAAACCTAACTTGTCCAACTTGTGGAACTTGTGAATCTTGTCCCTCTTGGGGTGCCCTGCCCCTCCTTATATATGTTGAAGGGGCAGGTTACATGTGGAGTCCAACTCGGACTTTAACTTAAACTATTCTTACTTCCCTTCCTGGGCTTCTTAACGTCTGCCGGTTTAACATTGTCTGCCGGTTTAACACCAGCCGGTTTACCATTGTCTGTCGGTTTAACACCAGCCGGTTTATCATCTGTCTTAGCCATCTGTCTTGACTCTCTGTCTTAATTCTCCGTTGGTTTACCATCCGCCGGTTTACCAAGTCCCAGCCGGTTTACAACTCCAACCGGGTCATACCGCGGGGTATATCCCCGACATTAGCCCCCAGTTTAATTTGGATTTATCCATGTTAAACTGATCCCGAGCATCTTTAAATCCTTGTCATTTCCTTCTAGAAATTCTGAGTCAATAGACCAGCTTCATAATCAATTTGCTGACATTGGTTTGTCATAGATAAATATTGTGAAGAATAACTCCTTTGACTTTAGCTCCCAATGCTTAACAAAAATATTGGCCTTTGAAATACTCATCTGATCTGCAGCCGGTTTAAGAATGTAGAACTTGCCGGTTTGAGAATGTTAAACTGTGCCGGTTTAAGACTTGAACTTGCCGGTTTATCATTACCGGTTTACAAATATTGATGGCACCAGGTCATAATTGTAGTTAATATCAAGCTTGAAAATATACCTCTTATATGCCTATCACTTGTAGCCCCCAAGTCTTAAGAAGGTAGCATAGCAACAGCTTAAGACTTGCTTCAATATGAATGTCACAAGCTTGAAGAAAAATCTAGGTTATTCATTTCAATCACCAGTCAGAACTGAGTATTCCACATATGTAGCCCCCAAGTGTCGGGTTGTCATGCTCGCAGCAACCTGGGACTTGAAATTGCCTTATTCTTATAAAAACTTCAACCAGTGTAGCCCCCAAGGGCCGGGTTATTATGCAATAATGAGAAGGGACTTTTGTAAATATGATCATGTAAACTTGAGCAGCAATATGTAGCCCCCCAAGGGCCGGCTCAATAAGATAATATTGAGCTGGGACTTGATATATTCTTTAATGAAAATAACATCATATGATGTAACCCCCATCATGGGGCTTGAACCCACGTCCACAAGGTTGAGAGCTTTGTGCTTTACCAACTGAGCAGTGGATCCTTCAATAATAGATGAAAACGTGTGTACCTTGAATTGTTGACAGGAGCAATTGGTAGCCCCCAAGGGCCGACTCATTACGATGTGATGAGTCGGGTCTTCAAATAAGTGAGCCAACAATGATTTTGCATTAGCCCCCAAGTGTCATGGTGCATGCTTTCCGCGACATGAGACTTGTGTATTTGATGTAACCCCAACTTGAATAATGTAGCCCCCAAGTGCCGGGTCGTAAGCCTGCAGCGACTCGGGACTATTCCTTTAATTTTAGAATAAATCCTATCCATTGATAAAATAATAGCCATTGCTCCAAAGCAACTTTGAATACCTCATATGTTGATAACCATAATAAAAAAATCCAGCCATGTTGGCTATTTAAAAATTTGAATAATATACTCAATGGTTTATAAGCGCACGATTCCAATGGCACAATCCAAAAATATATATTGGTGACTTATAGTCCAAAGCCAGACCAGTTTAATAAACACTGGATAATTTATCATCATACTGGCAACTTATAGTCGAAAGCCAGGTCGGGCTAATAAACGCCGGTGATTTATAATCATGCTTTTGTTGGAAATATGCCCTAGAGGCAATAATAAAAGCATTATTATTATATTTCTTTGTTCATGATAATTGTCTTTATTCATGCTATAATTGTGTTATCCGGAAATCGTAATACATGTGTGAATAACTGACACCAACATGTCCCTAGTAAGCCTGTAGTTGACTAGCTCGTTGATCAATAGATAGTCATGGTTTCCTGGCTATGGACATTGGATGTCATTGATAACGGGATCACATCATTAGGATAATGATGTGATGGACAAGACCCAATCCTAAACATAGCACAAGATCGTATAGTTCGTTTGCTAGAGTTTTTGCAATGTCAAAGTATCACTTCCTTCGACCATGAGATCGTATAACTCCTGGATACCGTAGGAGTGCTTTGGGTGTATCAAACGTCACAACGTAACTGGGTGACTATAAAGGTGCACTACAGGTATCTCCGAAAGTATCTATTGTTTTATATGGATCGAGACTGGGATTTGTCACTCCGTATGACGGAGAGATATCACTGGGCCCACTCAGTAATGCATCATCATAATGAGCTCAAAGTAACCAAGTGTTTGGTCACGGGATCATGTATTACGGTACGAGTAAAGTGACTTGCCGGTAACAAGATTGAACGAGGTATTGGGATACCGACGATCGAATCTCGGGCAAGTAACATATCGATTGACAAAGGGAATTGCATACGGGGTTGATTAAATCCTCGACATCGCGGTTCATCCGATGAGATCATCGTGGAGCATGTGGGAGCCAACATGGGTATCCAGATCCCGCTGTTGGTTATTGACCGGAGAGCGATCTCGGTCATGTCTACATGTCTCCCGAACCCGTAGGGTCTACACACTTAAGGTTCAGTTACGCTAGGGTTGTAGGGATATGTATATGCAGTAACCCGAATGTTGTTCGGAGTCCCAGATGAGATCCCGGACGTCACGAGGAGTTCCGGAATGGTCCGGAGGTAAAGATTTATATATGGGAAGTCCTGTTTCGGGCATCGGGACAAGTTTCGGGGTTATCGGTATTGTACCGGGACCACCGGAGGGGTCCCGGGGGCCCACCGGGTGGGGCCACCCATCCCCGGGGGCCACATGAGCTGTAGGGGGTGCGCCTTGGCCTACATGGGCCAAGGGCACCAGCCCCACTAGGCCCATGCGCCTAGGGTTTCCAAAGGGGAGGAGTCCTACTAGTGGAAGGCACCTCCTAGGTGCCTTGGGGGGGAGGGAAACCCCCCTTGGCTGCCGCACCCCCTAGGAGATTGGATCTCCTAGGGCCGGCCACCCCCCCTTGGCACCCCTATATATAGTGGGGGGGAGGAGGGACTTCACACCTTGAGTCCTTGGCCTTTGGTTGCCTCCTTCTCCCTCCCCAACACCTCCTCCACCTCCTTATTGCTTAGCGAAGCTCTGCCGGAGTACTGCAGCTCCATCAACACCACGCCGTCGTGCTGTTGCTGGTGCCATCTCCCTCAACCTCTCCTCCCTCCCTTGCTGGATCAAGAAGGAGGAGACGTGGCTGTTCCGTACGTGTGTTGAACGCGGAGGTGCCGTCCGTTCGGTGCTAGGATCTCCGGTGATTCGAATCACGTCGTGTTCGACTACATCATCCCCGTTCTTTGAACGCTTCCGCTCGCGATCTACAAGGTATGTAGATGCATCTATTCACTCGTTGCTAGATGAACTCCTAGATGATCTTGGTGAAACGAGTAGGAAATTTTTATTTTCTGCAACGTTCCCCAACAGCTTTATTCAACCTGCTTCTGCATACAACAAGTTTAAAGTGTCCTGGCAGTTTACCGCCGGGCGGGTCATAATGCCCAACATATAACTCGGGGTTATAACCAAGGCTGCACTTAAGAATAATCAAATATGAAATAGATCATACTTGTGACATTGAATCACATCGTTGGTTTACCAACTTTTTTTAGTAAGGGTGATAACCCAAATCTTGAGTATGATAACTCCCGTCATATTTTGCCGGTTTGTAATAAAACCGTGTCGGGTTGTAATAAACACCGGATAATTATCCTGGCAACTTATAGTCAACGCCAGACCGGGCTAAGAAAACTCCGGTTTATAATTGAGTTTGTACTAACAACTGGTAGTTGAAAGCTTGTGCCAGGTTAAGAAATACCGGACTGATGAAATTACTTATAGTCTGGCCGGGTCAATGGACGCCGGTTTACCTTAAAACCTTATCAAAGGAGAAGAAACTTTGACAAAAAGCAAATGAAAAAAAACTTGTAGTCGAGGCTTTTCAAGGGCTGCCAGGCCCAAACTCGAGGCTTTTGATGGGCTGCCAGGCCGCTGAGTTAAACCATTTTACAAAGCCTTTTAAGATGGGCCTCCAACTAACTAATCGTCGTTTTAACTTTGACAAGTTCAGGGTCTGTATAAGAGTAACTTGTCAAACGTTCGGCGGGTCATGCCAGGAATACCTGGATAGGAGTGGCTTACTTGATGAAGGCAGGTTAACCCGGGGTTTTAGGTGAATACACCAGGCTTCCAAGCCGTGGGTCGATACCCAATTACAAGGGTCCTTTCAAACTCTTTGTTACTTTACACAAAGAGCCCCCAAGTAACTTTGTGAGCTGTGCTCAATGGGTGCCTATGTTTGAGTTGTGCGTAGCAACAAGACTCTCTTTGGCCCCTTGGGTGTGAAGCTCCCAAGCTTTGTTGTGGTGTGATAGCCGGATTAATGGACAGAACTCCGCTTTGCAAGAAGAAGCTCCCATGTGATATATTTCTGAGCTTTGCTCGCCGGGTGCCTATGTTTGAGTTGTGGTGTGCAACAAACTCTCTTTGGCCCCTGATGATAATATTGTCTTGATAGCCGCATCAAGAGGATAGTAACGCCATGTTCTCTTTGGTGAATACACCTATGTTTGAACAGGAAGCCCTCAAGTAATCATATGAAGATGAGCCCATAAGGCAGAACACCCATGTTTGAACCGCGCGTCAGGGTAACAGGTCCTCTTGGGCAACCTTTAACTTTTTGCAAGAGATAAATTCTTTTTGAACCAGTATTTTGAACCGGCTATCGAGAGCTTCAAAGCTTTGTGGGAGACAGCTTTCCCTTGAACCGGATTTTAAATCGGATTCCTTTTTAAACCGAAAATTGACGGCCTTTAAATGTTCACCAATATGACGATTTAGGGACCTGATATGTTAGGCCAGTAATTATCCCCCACGGAGTTGATGATCACCACGGTGAAATTGAAATTAATCACGGGCAAGTCAGTCGCGGGAGCAGATTGATGAACCAGCCACGACATTGTAAACCGGTGTCGGTGTGGACGGGCCAACCAATCGCAGGCGCAGTCCCATCAAGTTGATGTAGATCAAGCTACACGGGCGGCGGCTTACGCATACCCGTGTAATGTGGCACGGACTAATGCCAGTCGAAATATTGCTAGCACATGCTCCGTACCCGTGGTATGAACCATGTTTGTCGTGCATAATCGTCCTAAAAACAACAAATATTGCAAGACCGAGTAATTGTTTTCAAAAGAAAACAAAATATATCAATTAAAAATTGAATGGATGGATTTCAGCTGATTTATTCAGATGATGAATGATCAGTGTATATCATCCGATATTTTTTCGCTGGATGAACGCAGATGTTTGACAATCTTCCTTTGTCCTTTTTATAATGACTGTAGCCGCAGTCTTTACGTGGAAGGTTGAATGGTGTACGTGCCTCGTTAACTCCAAACCCAGGATCAAATCTTTGTATATACCTCTATTGACTTGTCAATCCTGCTTCCATTAACTGATCCGGGATGTTGGTCAAAAACACCTTATCAGCCGGTCTTCCATCAACCGGATTACTGCTAGTACCACTGATGTTTCTTTAAACTTGTCAACACATGTTGCAGAGGCGAAGGCAGGATCGCGCCGGTTTTTTCTCACATCACATCTTCTTTCCTGGTTCATATATCCCGTTCACTGCTGAAAAACTATCAGCACACTGATACGTCGCAACACGCAATAGCAGAGGCAACCGGACCGGCTCGGGGTGAAGTGACGAAGGTGCAGGGCGGGTCAGAGCAACTTCGGCGGTTCATCAAGCAACGCCGCAGGGCCGCCGTGGTCGCACCGAGGCGGGGCACTGATCCGAGGCCGTTTCGTCAATGCGCGACCCCAGCGCAGAGGCGGATTAAAGTAACTCCGGCGGTTCGTCAAGGGACAGGTGTGAAGCGAGCACGCGACGGCCCGTGGAGCCGGCCATGACGGAGGCGGCGCGGGGCGCACCGGCAGAGGCCGAAGCCGGCGACGGTAGTTCGGAGGTGCGGAGGCGGCGCATTGGCGAGGTGGCGGTTTGAAGCGGTTACGCCGGTTCAACGGAGTCCGTCCGAGGTGAATACGGCAGCTCGGAGGTGGCGGCACTCAACAAAACGGCGACTTTATAGGCGGTGACTATGGTCGGGGCGCTCTACGGCGTGCCAACCCGGTGGCGGTTTGAAGAGGAGCACGACTGGTCGGGGTGTGTTCATTGACTCGGCGGTGGCGGCGGGCCGTGACACAGAGGCGACAGTAACGACGGAAGTGGTCTGGCCCCCTCGAGGTGAGGCGGCGACTGGTGGTGGTTGGCGATGTCCCGATAGTGAGGCGCGGCTCAGAGGCGACAAGAGCAGTCCCGCGAGGGCAGCTTGGAGTCGGCCGGCGGGGCATCTCACAGTGAACGGGCGAGGCGGTGGCTAGTGGGGTCAAGACCGCTCAGCCAGGGCGGCTCAACCCGACTGTGACGGTGACTTGAAGGCGAAACCCGCGGCAGCAGTTCGTGTCAGAGCGATGGCTTAACGGGCTGCTCAACAAGGGTGAGACGGTTGTGGAAGTGTAAGGCACCGGGAGGCTCTCCAGTGGCTGATATGAACGAAACCGGCGAGGCGCGACAAAGCTCGAGGCGGAGGCGAGTCGACCCTAAGGCAAATGGCGGTTCAACGCAGATCAGCGGCTCTCTGACAGCAAGCTGCTCAACCGGGCCGGCTCAGTGCAGCCTCAGCGGCGGCATCGTGAGGTGGAGGCAGGCAACATGGTGACTCACCCACGGCGACTTCTAGATATAGGCCGGAGCACGCGGGGTGGCCCTCTGCGGGCGGCGAAGGAAGACACGGCGAGGCATGGGCGGCTCATCATAGAGGCAAGGTTCAGACCACAGCCTGATTCAGCTCGCAGTGGCCCAGATCTGCCAACTTGGAGGTAGGGGACGAGCTGAGGCGACTTGAAAGCGGAGACAGTGCCATAGAGCCGGGGCAATTCGAGCATGGAGGTGGCTCACGAGGCGACGCAAGGCGATTCAAGGTCGCAGCAACCCAGAGGAGACCGGGTCAGCAAAGGCGGAGCGGTCTCGACAAGACCGCAGTAGTAACTCAGATTCGGTGAGACTTGGCGGGTTTGACTCCCCGTCCGGGTCATAGTCTTCTTGTCTTCTCATCTTTCATATTACAGCTAGCAACAATGGTGACGGCAGTTCGAAGTTGAGACCACGGCAATCGGCCAAGCCGGCAACAACCGTGAAAGCTGGACCAGCACGGGCGACTCAACCCTGTTATAGTCGAGGCAAGACGAACCGTGGCGGCAGAGTGAGGCCGGAGATGCGGCGGCTCTCGGTGCGAGGCGGGTTAGGCAGGCGGCGGCTCGGCCCTGCCGCGGCTGAGGGGAAACTGCTCACAGTGCAGTCGGAGAGGTGCCGGCGAGTACAAGGGCGCGATGGTGACGACCGGCCCGGAGGCGACGGGAGACCGGAGCGGCTCAGCAGAGGCGAACGTCTCAAGGCAAGGACACGGGCGTAGACGACGGACGAAGCACTCGGTCGCCGGCCCGTGACGTCGCTGCTGCCACCGTCAAGACTCAAGAGGCGCCGGCGAAGCGGCGAGTTGAGGTAGGACAGCAGGGCGATTCAGTAGTTCGGGTCGTCAACGGGGCGAGTCTTCCGAGGAGTCCGAGCCTGCAGACAATCCGCTCCCGGGTCATGCAACGATGCGTTGATCCACCTGATGTATCTGATGGCTTGATTGCGACTTGGCTTTGCGCGTTTTGGTGTTTTTTGGCAATTCTCATGGAGAGCCGGCGCGGCACCGGCGGTTCACGATGGAAGCGATTCTGATGATCTTGCCAACCGACCGGATAATACTCCATTAATCCATAATTTCCGATTTTGATCAAAGCTGATGTAAATCCTTTCAAAACTTCTTTGGGAAATTTGCGAACTTCTTGAAACCCTAGTTAAGATCCCTCTAAGAACTCAACACCATCGTGCGCTAGCCCCACGGTGGGAGCCAACTGTCGTGGAATTGTCACGGCAAATGTCCTAGGATGAGGACTTAATCGTGAGGCCCACGCATCTACGTGGTAGCTTGAGAGGGGTTGAGCGGGACGAGAGACGCGATGTTTTACCCAGGTTCGGCCCCTCACGGTGGAGGTAAAAGCCTACATCCTGCTTCATTGATATTGATGATGATGATCACGGTTACAAGAGTGCTCTATCTCGAGAGCCATTGTCTAAACCTAACTTGTCCAACTTGTGGAACTTGTGAATCTTGTCCCTCTTGGGGAGCCCTGCCCTTCCTTATATATATTGAAGGGGCGGGTTACATGTGGAGTCCAACTCGGACTATAACTTAAACTATTCTGACTTCCCTTCCTGGGCTTCTTAACGTCTGCCGGTTTAACATTGTGTGCCGGTTTAACACCAGCCGGTTTACCATTGTCTGCCGGTTTAACACCAGCCGGTTTATCGTCTGTCTTAACCATCTGTCTTGACTCTCTGTCTTAATTCTCCGCCGGTTTACCATCCGCCGGTTTACCAAGTCCCAGCCGGTTTACAACTCCAGCCGGGTCATACCGCGGGGTATATCCCCGACAGGTACCTTGGGCATCCCCAAGATTAGGTTCTTGCCACTCCTTGTTCCATAATCCATCGAATCTTTACCCCAAACTTGAAAACTTCACAACACAAAACTTAACAGAAAACTCGTAAGCTCCGTTAGTATAAGAAAATAAATCACCACTTAGGTACTGTCGTGAACTCATTCTAAATTCATATTGGTGTAATATCTACTGTATTCCAACTCATCTATGGTTCATACCCTCCGATACTACTCATAGATTCATCAAAATAAGCAAACAACAAATAGAAAAACAGAATCTGTGAAAAACAGAACAGTCTGTAGTAATATGGATCAAACGTATACTTGTGGAACTCATAAGATTCTAAAATAAATTGTTGGACCTGAGGAATTTGTCTATTAATTCTCTGCAAAAAGAATTAACTTAATAGCACTCTCCAGTAAAAAATGGCAGCAATTCTCGTGAGTGCTAAAGTTTCTGTTTTTTACAGCAAGATCAACAAGACTTTCCCCAAGTCTTTCCAAAGGTTCTACTTGGCACAAACACTAATTAAAACATAAAATCACATCTAACCAGAGGCTATATAGATTATTTAGCACTAAACAGGAGCAAAAAGCAAGGGACAAAAATAAAATTGGGCTGCCTCCCAACAAGCGCCATCGTTTAACGCCCCCAGATAGGCATGATGATTTCAATGATGCTCACATAAAACATAAGAATTGTAACATAAAGAGAGCATCATGAAGAACATGACTAGAAAATTTATGTCTAACCAACTTCCTATGCATAAGGATTTTGTGAGCAAACAACTTATAGGAACAATAATCAACTAGCATAGGAAGGCAAAACAAGCATAACTTTAAAACTTTAAGCACATAGAGAGGAAACTTGATATTATTGCAATTACTACAAGCATATGTTCCTCCCTCATAATAATTTTCAGTAGCATCATGAAAGAATTCAACAATATAACTATCACATAAAGCATTCTTTTCATGATCTACAAGCATATAATTTTATTACTCTCCACATAAGCAAATTTATTGTCATGGGTAATAGTGGGAGCAAACTCAACAAAATAACTATCATGTGAGGCATAATCCAATTGAAAACTAAAATCATGATGACAAGTTTCATGGATATCATTATTCTTTATAGCATACAAGTCATCACAATAATCATCATAGATAGAAACTTTGTTCTCGTAATCAATTGGAACCTCTTCTGAAACAGTGGATTCATCACAAAATAAAGTCATGACCTCTCCAAATCCACTTTCATCAATATAAGCATCATAAATAGGAGGCATAATTTCATCATAATAAATTTTCTCATCAAAACTTGAGGGACAAAAATATCATCTTCATCAAACATAGCTTCCCCAAGCTTGTGGCTTTGCATATCATTAGCATCACGGATATTCAAAGAATTAATACTAACAACATTGCAATCATGCTCATCATTCAAAGATTTAGTGCCAAACATTCTAATGCATTCTTCTTCTAACACTTTGGCACAATTTTCCTTTCCATCATACTCACGAAAGATATTAAGAAGATGAAGCATATGAGATAAACTCAATTCCATTTTTTAGTTTTCATTTATAAACTAAACTAGTGCTAAAACAAGAAACAAAAAGATTCAATTGCAAGATCTCAAGATATACCTTCAAGCCCTAACCTCCCCAGCAACGGCGCCAGAAAAGAGCTTGATGTCTACTACACAACCTTCTTCTTGTAGACGTTGTTGGGCCTCCAAGTGCAGAGGTTTGTAGGACAATATCTAATTTCCCTCAAGTGGATGACCTAAGGTTTATCAATCCGTAGGAGGCGTAGGATGAAGATGGTCTCTCTCAAACAACCCTACAACTAAATAACAAAGAGTCTCTTGTGTCCCCAACACACCCAATACAATGGTAAATTGTATAGGTGCACTAGTTCGGCGAAGAGATGGTGATACAAGTGCAATATGGATGATAGATATGGATATTTGTAATCTGAAAATATAAGAACAGCAAGGTAACTAATGATAAAAGTGAGCACAAACGGTATTGCAATGCTAGGAAATAAGGCCTAGGGTTCATACTTTCACTAGTGCAAGTTCTCTCAACAATAATAACATAATTGGATCATATAACTATCCCTCAACATGCAACAAAGAGTCACTCCAAAGTCACTAATAGCAGAGAACAAACGAAGAGATTATGGTAGGGTACGAAACCACCTCAAAGTTATCCTTTCTGATCGATCTATTCAAGAGTTCGTAGTAAAATAACATGAAGCTATTCTTTCCATTCGATCTATCATAGAGTTCGTACTAGAATAACACCTTAATACACAAATCAACCAAAACCCTAATGTCACCTAGATACTCCAATGTCACCTCAAGTATCCGTGGGTATGATTATACGATATGCATCACACAATCTCAGATTCATCTATTCAAACCAACACAAAGTACTTCAAAGAGTGCCCCAAAGTTTCTACAGGAGAGTAAAGACAAAAACGTGTGCCAACCCCTATGCAGAGGTTCATGGGCGGAACCCGCAAGTTGATCACCAAAACATACATCAAGTGGATCAATAGAATACCCCATTGTCACCACGGGTATCCCACGCAATACATATATCAAGTGTTCTCAAATCCTTAAAGACTCAATCCGATAAGATAACTTCAAAGGGAAAACTCAATCCATTACAAGAGAGTAGAGGGGGGAGAAAACATCATAAGATCCAACTATAATAGCAAAGCTCGCGATACATCAAGATCATATCACCTCAAGAACACGAGAGAGAAATCAAATACATAGCTACTGGTACATACCCTCAGCCCCGAGGGAGAACTACTCCCTCCTCGTCATGGAGAGCACCGGGATGATGAAGATGGCCACCGGAGATGGATTCCCCCTCCGACAGGGTGCCGGAACGGGTCTAGATTGGTTTTTGGTGGCTACGGAGGCTTCTGGCGGCAGAACTTCCGATCTATTGTGCTCCCCGAAGTTTTTAGGGTATATGGGTCTATATAGGAGGAAGAAGTACGTCAGTGGATCTCCGGGTTGTCCACGAGGCAGGGGGGCGCGCCCCCACCCTCATGGGCAGCCCGGGACTCTCCTAGTCCATCTTCGATACTCCGTGGGCTTCTTCTGGTCCAAAAATAAGTCCCGTTAAGTTTTAGGTCAATTGGACTCCGTCTGATTTTCCTTTTCTACGATACTCTAAAACAAGGAAAAAAACATAAACTGGCACTGGGCTCTAGGTTAATAGGTTAGACCCAAAAATCATATAAAATAGCATATAAATGCATACAAAACATCCAAGGTTGATAATATAATAGCATGGAACAATCAAAAATTATAGATACGTTGGAGACGTATCAAGGGGCCATCCGTTTCTTCATGTCAAGGTGAACTCTGTACGCAAACCTCACTGAAAATAAGCCCTTGCTATCGAATTGCCAAGCCAAGAAGTCCTCATGTTGCTCAAAAATTGGAATCTTTAGTATTATACCAGTCTCTTCCGGATTGAACGTTTGTCTAACCAGTAGCTCATCCCAGGAGTGTGTATACGGGTCGATAAGCTCTGAGATTTTAGTCAGGATGGTATTGCGATGGGGAGACCTTCGGAACCGAACAACGCCAGTAGGGAGCAAGGGGTCCTGCCAGTTCCGGATATGCTCACCCGAACGCACCCTACACACCATCCCCTCCTTCACGACGGACACCCCTTGAAGGATGCTCTGCCAAACATAACTGATGCCCGGGGTCGCTGTAGCTGCAAAAATGTCGCCGTACGGGTAGTATTTAGCACGTAGAACACGAGCATAGAGCGAGTCCGGTGCCTGGATCAGCCTCCAAACTTGGCGAGACAACATTGCAGTATTGAATGCGTGTAGATTCCTAAACCCAAGACCTCCCTGTTCCTTCGGATGGGTCATCTTCTCCCAGCCAACCCAGTGATGTTTATGCTCATCTCTTGGTTATCCCACCAAAAACGGCAGATCATGTGGCTAATACTCTCACACAAGGACTTTGCCAGATCAAAACAGGCCATGGCATAGGCTGGAATTGCTTGGGCAACCGTTTTTATTAGGATTTCCTTACCCTCCTTTGACAGAATCTTGATTTTATAACCCTGAAGTAGGTCCCAGATTCTATCTCGGAGGTATTCAAAAGCAGGCCTGACGAGCCTTGCCCACATAGCGAGGCAGCCCCAAATACTTGCCCTGTTGACCTTCGTTCTGTAGGCCGAGAAGATGCAGTAAGGTTTGTTTCCTAAGCTGCGGCGTGCTCTTGCAGAAGAGCATGGAGACTTTTCCCGATTAATAATTTGGCCCGACCCCTTCTCATATACTTCAAGAACTTCATTCAGTATGGACACACTCTCCTCGGTGGCCTCCAACAACAGCAAGAAATCATCAGCGAAAAGCAGGTGCGTGACGGTAGGGGCCTCAGGTGCTACTTTGATGCCTCTAATCGAACCCATAGATTCTTCATGATCAAGCAAAGCGGAGAAACCCTCAACACAAATAAGTATGGAGAAATTGGGTCTCCCTGCCTCAAACCTTGTCCTAGAATAACTGTCTCGGTACAAGACCCATTTACCTTAAATCTATAGCGTATGGTACGCATACACTTGCTGATTTGTTCCACAAAGGCATTATCAGAACCCAACCGTGCCATGATCTTCTCCATAAAATCCCAGTTCACCCTGTCGTAGGCCTTACTCATATCAAGTTCGAGTGCCGCATAGCTAGTGGCTCCAGTTCTCTTTCTCTTCAAAAAGTGTATCATCTCATAAGCCAAAATAGTGTTATCGGAAATGAGCCTGCCGGGCACGAACGCACTCTGGTTTGGTGATATGATATCTCCCAGTATGCACTTCAGTCTGTTGGCCAAAACCTTGGACACGAGCTTATACACAACATTACAGAGGCTAATAGGGCGTAGATCCTTCAATCTTTTTGGGTTTTGGACATTTGGGATAAGCACCACAAGGGTGTCGTTCCATCCCTCCGGAATACTGCCGCCTCGTAATACTTGTAAAACCTCGCGCACAACAACATCATCACCAATGAGCTGCCAATAGTGCTTATAGAAGATCGTTGGTAAGCTATCAACGCCCGGTGCTTTGAGATCACCAATGTTATCTAGAGACTTCTTAACCTCCTCTGCAGTAAAATCCGCCGTTAAGTACTCGTTCATTTGGGCAGAGACTTTTGGTGCTATGTTATTTTGAATTACTGCAGCATCAGCGCCTGCCATGGGGGTAAATAAGCTAGAAAAATAATTAGTAATGAGGGCCTTCAAGCCCTCCTCCCCAGTCACCACCACCCCGTCCTCCCTCATCAGCTTGGTTATGGTATTTTTCCGCCTCCGTTCAGACGTATACACCTGGAAATATTTAGTGTTGCAGTCTCCTTTAGACAACCAATCAGCATGTGCCCTTTGTCGGCTTGCCACATCAATCTGTTCCTCAAGTCTCTCAAGCTTGTATTTAACTGTTAGCTCCTTCCGAATCATATTCTGTGACAAAGGTAGCCGCCGGATCTCCTCTAGTCCCAGTTTCAGAATCCTTGCTCGTTTTTGTAAATCACCCAAAACATCCCGACCCCATACATGTAATGCGTTATTGACGGCTGCAAGTCTTCTAGCCACTGAAGCACCAGTAGCTCTCTCCCATTACTGACGAATCAAGTTGTCGCAGTCCTCCTCAAGTAACCACCGGGCTTCAAATCGCTTCATCTGTGTACCACCTCCCTTATTCATCATCCGCCTACTCCCATCAACCCATAGATAAATAGGTCTATGGTCCGAGTGTTCAGGATAACCATTAACGACTTTATAGTGGGGAAAACATGCACACCACGTTGGGGTAGCCACCACTCTGTCAAGGCGCTCACGGATATAACCATCAATGCGATAATTGTTATTCCTCCAGGTGAAAACATCACCCTCAAAACCAAGGTCTTTAAGATTACAAAAATCTAAAGCATCACAAAAGTTTTGATTACCTTACATGGATGTTCACTCAACTTGGACGAAAAACTCAGTTTGGTCACTGGACTTAGAGTTACGTTGTTTACAATCACTAAGGTGGTTTTATTGAATAGAACTTGCTACTATTTGTTTCAAAGAAGAACTCCACCAATGCCTATTATATGATAGACACGATTGATATTTGAACCACTAAAATAAGTATGCCCCACACTGATACGCATGGACAATTTAACTTTTTTTTGCGGGAGAGTACAATTTAACCAGTAACTAAAAAAAATGCAAGACATAATCCAGGAGGCTATCTCATTTGCCCGCGCGTTAACAAGGAACTGATTAATACATGAAGATGTAATAGGTAAAAATTACTTCTAGAACATTTTGATAAGGAAAGAATAAATGCATGAAGATATGATAGGCAAAAATTGATTATAAAGTATTTGCCAAAACATTAATATAGGAAATAATAAAATGTCATTAAATCCATTCTCCGATCTCTATATAAAGACTAGCACACCCTATTCCGGTGACAGTGTCGCTACAGAAGGACAACAACGCTACAAAGAGAAGGATCCCCAACATGACGAGCACCAGAGACAACACTCGCGTTTTGTGCTTGATGGCTCTCGTGGCCATGTCTACCACCATCATTTCCTGCCATGCAGCAGGTACCTACTCCCTTCATTCACAAATGTAACATATTATATATATTTTTATGCATACTACATACAGACTGAAATAAGTGAGCAAACATACTAAAATGCACCCATATACATTTAAATCAAAAAAAGTCATCATAGAATGCTTTTACCACGCTTGCCACGTGGTGTATTTATTCTCTCTTTCATGTGCAAAATGAATTACTTTCTTCAATCTAAATTCATCAAAATTCTAGCTTTATCAAAAAAACTTTATCAAAATTCTAGCTTTGTCCTAGGTTTAATCTTTTCAATTTTGATCTAGTTTATAGAGAAATATGCTAATATTTACGACATCAAATATATACTATGTATACATATTTTATGATGGAACTAATTTGGTGTTGTAGATGTTGAAATTTTCTCTATAGACTTGGTCAAACTTAAAGAAGTCTGACTTCAGATAAAGTTGGAATTATAACTATTTTCTGGAAGGAAGGAAGCACCCTGGTAATCGGTTGCTATGCAATATAAATGCAGTAACGTGGTTATCACTCCATTGTTCATAGGTACAACAGGTCTAGGTATAACAAGCACTTTTACGAAATTGTGTGTAGCCGCAAAAGGTTGTGCGCCCCCAATCCAACCTAGTGGCAACGTTCTGTGCAAGGCTTATTGTGTAGGCCAAGGTTACAATAAGGATAAAAGCTATTGCTCACCAGATAATGGCGGCATGTGCTGCTGCTAAAAGTAATGAATTACATGTATTGCCATGTGCTGGAAAGATATGGTGCACCGTTGAGAATATATATCTATGCACATCGGAAATTACTTCAGATGAAGAATAATCAATATATATACACTTCCGCTTCGATACACCCCCCGCCCCCTAAACACACGGCTGTGATTACCGTATACCCCTTTATAATGATGGGCATGATGCTTTGCCGCTCCAATACGCTGCTCTTTTGTTAAAAAATAGCGTAAAATTTATAAGAACAAACTAGGCCGAAGCGTAAGACTGGTCCATCGGCCCATCAATCTCGATCTCCCAAGAAAACGTTATGTGTTTTATGCGCACTTCTAAGGGCTCGATCTACTGACCTCTCGAATAATAAAGCTTGTAAAAAACTTGGGGCGACCAACTAGACAGTAGTTTATGGTTAGAGAAAGTGAAATAACCTTTATGACTTCATCATTCTATAAGTATATAAAATTATCAACAGTAGGATTCCTATCATTTGTGGAGATATTTTCTAAAATGCCAAAACGCCTCCATTCACTTAAGGCAGGTGAGGAAAGCCAAACCTTCGCTTTTTCGAGGCGTTTCATCAAAATACTTTGAAAAAATCTATATTAAAGCAATTAAAAAGAACACCTCAAAATACTTTTTGTGCACGCAACCTGCCATAGACGACAACTTGTTCCAGTCGGACATTTTTCTCTAACAAGATAGGGCCAACTTAGATTTTGACACAGGGACCTCGATTTTGATGGACTGGCCCTGGAACACACGAACACTCCCAGCTCCAAGGAGGAACAACATTTGCGAAACTGAAAAACGTTCATCGATTAGAATAAAAGTTCACGATTTTGGAAAAAAACAAAAAAGTTCATTGATTTGAAAACAAGTTCACGAATTTGAAAAAAATTCCACAAATTAAATTTGCCACGCACACGCAAGATCATGGTGATGCATAGCAACGAGAGGGAAGAGTATCATCCACATACCCTCGTTGACCGTAAGCGGAAGCATTATGAGAACACGGTTGATGTAGTCGAACGTCTTCACGATCCGACTGATCCAAGTACCGAACGCACGGCACCTCCGAGTTCAGCACATGTTCAGCTCGATGACGTCCCACAAACTCCGATCCAGCAGAGCTTCACGGGAGAGTTACGTCAGCACGACGGCGTGATGATGGTGATGATGTTGCTACCGACGCAGGGCTTCACCTAAGCACTGCTACGATATGATCGAGGTGAATTATGGTGGAGGGAGGCACCGCACATGTCTTGGATCAATGAACTTGTGTGTTCTAGGGTGCCCCTGCCCCCGTATATAAAGGAGCAAGGGGGAAGGCTGGCCGGCCCCTGTAGGGCGTGCCAGGAGGAGTCCTCCTCCTAGTAGGAGTAGGACTCCCCTTTCCTACTCCTATTAGGAGGAGGAAAGGAAGAAGAGAGGGAGAAGGAAGGAGAGGGAGGAAAGGAGGAAAGGGGGCCCGCCCCCTAGTCCAATTCGGTTTGGGCTAGGGGGGCGCGCGCCCTGCCTCCTCACTTCCACCACTTGGCCCATGAGGCCCAATACTTCTTCCCCGTATTATCCGCAACTCCTAGGTACTCCGAAAAATACCCGAATCACTTGGAACCTTTCCGATGTCCGAATATAGTCGTCCAATATATCGATCTTTACATCTCGACCATTTCGAGACTCCTCGTCATGTACCCAATCTCATCCGGGACTCCGAACTACCTTCAGTACATCAAATCACATAAACTCATAATGCCGATCGTCACCGAACATTAAGCGTGCAGACCCTACGGGTTCGAGAACTATGTAGACATGACCGAGACACGTCTCTGGTCAATAACCAATAGCGGAACCTGGATGTTCATATTGGCTCCTACATATTCTACGAAGATCTTTATCGGTCAAACCGCATAACAACATACGTTGTTCCCTTTGTTATCGATATGTTACTTGCTCGATATTTGATCGTCGGTATCTCAATACCTAGTTCAATCTCGTTGCCGTAAAGTCTCTTTACTCGTTTCCGTAATGCATCATCCCGCAACTAACTCATTAGTTGCATTGCTTGCAAGGCTTATAGTGATGTGCATTACTGAGAGGGCCCAGAGATACCTCTCCGACAATCGGAGTGACAAATCCTAATCTCGATCTATGCCAACTCAACAAGTACCATCAGAGACACCTTGTAGAGCACCTTTATAATCACCCAGTTACGTTGTGACGTTTGGTAGCACACAAAGTGTTCCTCTGGTAATCGGGAGTTGCATAATCTCATAGTCATAGGAACATGTATAAGTCATGAAGAAAGCAATAGTAGTAAACTAAAACGATCAAGTGCTAAGCTAACGGAATGGGTCAAGTCAATCACATCATTCTCCTAATGATGTGATCCCGTTTATCAAATGACAACTCATGTCCATGGTTAGGAAACATAACCATCTTTGATCAACGAGCTAGTCAAGTAGAGGCATACTAGTGACACTTTGTTTGTCTATGTATTCACACATGTACTAAGTTTCTGGATAATACAATTCTAGAATGAATAATAAACATTTATCATGATATAAGTAAATATATAATAACTTTATTATTCCCTCTAGGGCATATTTCATTGACTAGGCCGCTGTGTCGCGCCAAGTGCGTGTCCAGGCGCCGGCACCGCCTCATCTCCGACCCCCACCACCACAGGAGGCTCCCCCAGACCCTTGCCGGCGTCTTCTACCTCACCAGGGACGAGTGGCACTCTCCCCAGGAGGTCCGCCATTTCGCCAGCCTCCTTCCGGAGCTGGGACGCGGGGCTCTCGTCCACCCCTCCCTCTCCTTCCCGCCTTGCTACGAGTGCTGCAAGCTGGCGGACTCCTGCAACGACCTCCTCCTTGTTGGTGAACGCAGCATGCAATTTCAAAAAAATTCTTATGCTCATGCAAGATCTATCTAGGAGATGCATAGCAACGAGAGGGGGAGAGTGTGTCCATGTACCCTTGTAGACCGAAAGCGGAAGCGTTAGCTTAACGCGGTTGATGTAGTCGAACATCTTCTCGATCCAAACGATCAAGGACCAACGTACGGCACCTCCGAGTTCTGCACACATTCAGCTTGATGACATCCCTTGAACTCTTGATCTAGCAAAGTGTCGAGGGAGAGTTCTGTCAGCACGACGGCGTGGTGACAACGATGGTGAAGTGATCCGCGCAGGGCTTCGCCTAAACACTACGTGAATATGACTGGAGGCATAAACTGTGGAGGGGAGCGCCGCACACGACATGGAACAATTGATGTGTGTTAGAGGCGCCCCCGGCCCCCGTATATAAAAGAGGGAGAGGGGAGGAGGCCGGCCCTAGGCGCGCCCCAAGTAGGAGGAGTCCTACTTGGGCTCCTAGTAGGATTCGGCCCCCCTTCCTTTTATCAGAGGGGGAAAGGGGGAAGGAGAGAGAGGGAGAAGGAAAGGGGGGCACCGCCCCCTCCCCTAATCCAATTCGGACTCCTCCCTTGTGGGGGGCGTGCCACCCCTATGTGGGCTGGTGTGCCTCCCTCCTATGCCCATATGGCCCATATCTTCCCCCGGGGGGTTTCAGTATCCCCCCAGTACACCGATATGTACCCGATACTTTCTGAAACACTTCCGGTGTCCGAATACTATCATCCAATATATCAATATTTACCTCTCGACCATTTTGAGACTCCTCGTCATGTACGTTATCTCATCCGGGACTGCGAACAAAATTCGGTCACCAAATCACATAACTCATATAATACAAAATCGTCATCGAACGTCAAGCATGCGGACCCTACGGGTTCGAGAACTATGTAGACATGACCGAGACACCTCTCCGGTCAATAACCAATAGCGGAACCGTGATGCTCATATTGGTTCCTACATATTCTACGAAGATCTTTATCGGTCAAACCGTAATGACAATATACATCATTCCCTTTGTCATCGGTATGTTACTTGCCCGAGATTCGATCGTCGGTATCTTCATACCTAGTTCAATCTCGTTACCGGCAAGTCTCTTTACTTTTTCTGTAATGCATCACCCCGCAACTAACTCATTAGTCACATTGCTTGCAAGGCTTATCATGATGTGCATTACCGAGAGGGCCCAGAGATACCTCTCCAATACTCGGAGTGACAAATCCTAATCTCGATCTATTCCAACCCAACAAACACCTTCGGAGATACCTGTAGAGCATCTTTATAATCACCCAGTTACGTTGTGACGTTTGATAGACACAAGGTATTCCTCCGGTATTGGGGAGTTGCATAATCTCATAGTCAAAGGAATATGTATAAGTCATGAAGAAAGCAATAGCAATAAAACTCAACGATCATTATGCTAAGCTAACAGATGGGTCTTGTCCATCACATCACTCTCCTAATGATGTGATCTCGTTCTTCAAATGACAACTCATGTCTACGGTTAGGAAACATAACTATCTTTGATTAATGAGCTAGTCTAGTAGAGGCTTACTAGGGACATTGTGTTTTGTCTATGTATTCACACATGTATCAAGTTTCCGGTTAATACAATTCTAGAATGAACAATAAACATTTATCATGATATAAGGAAATATAAACAATAACTTTATTATTGCCTCTAGGGCATATTTCCTTCACTCCTCTATCGCTACTTCTTCGACGGTGATCTCCCGGAGATGTTCCGCTACGTGGTGTGCAATTCTGCCACCGGGACCTGGCTCGAATTGCCCAAACCCTCCTAGGCTGCCGCCGCACCAAGCCGCCCACAACCTATTTGGCTTTCGATCTAGCCATTTCCTTGCATTTTTGTGTGTTTGAGTTCTCTGATTTTGAGAACAGATACTGCTTGGCTGGTGCAGCGATCTACTCGTCCAGAATAGGGGTGTGGACTTTCAAGAGAAGTTGCACGACCTCTGAGCTTAGAATCTACACTGACACGAGAAGCGTCTTCTTCAATGACATCTTGCATCTTGTCATGCCTAACTGTTCTATACTGGCAGTGGAGACTGATGGGGAGAGATGGAGGATCATTCGTGTGCCACACCAGGAAGCAGAGTTGGAGCCTGCTTTTATTTGCCAGTCCTAGGGGCACCTTTGTTACACGAATATAGTTCGTAGTGTCCTCGATCCTCTAAGCCTGGCGATCTGGGTTCTCGAGGATTACAGTACAGATGAATGGATACTGAAGCATCATGTGAGCAATGAACAATTGCTAGCGAAAAGAAACTGTCCACATGGGATCGATCATCCGTCCTTCCACCACTACTACTACAACATTGTCGCTATTCACCCGGATTGCGGTTGATTTTCTATGTTGCTGGCAAGGATAACACACTGATGAAGTATGACATTGATCTAAAGGAAGTGCATGTTATCCGCAATCTTGGGTCTGACTGTTGTCGGGAAGCATTTTTGGCGTATGTTCCGTTGTACTTGGACACGCTGGAAGAACACCAATCAATTGCTGGTTGAAGCTTGCCATGAAAGATATTTAGACCATTGCAAGAGCTTGGTATTCAGCCAGGAGAAGCACTATATTTAAGTCCTCTTAAATTGCTGACAACTATTTCTTGCTATGTTTGGATGATTCCTGCTTCAATCTGTTAGTTTGTGCCATTGTGCAACGTTTGGTTCTGTTAGATGTCCTGCAAGGTAGCTTGATGTAGGCTGGTTGTTTCAGTGGAGTACTTGAAGTTTGCTTATTCTAGCGGATGTTTTCTGTTTATGCATGTTATTGCAGCTAAATGTAGGGAAGACTTAACTAGTAATCTTGTACTACATACTTTACTGAAGTTGGTATGGTCTTATATGCACTTTATCTGTAGTCCCACTTATTAATTGAAGTTAGATATGTTATATGCAGCTACTCCATTTTGTGCTTTCAAAGCACATCCATTTTTTTATTGTGGGTGTCTTTTCTCTGGGTGTTGGTACTACTGAATCATTACCTTTGTTTAAAAAATTCATACTGAGCTGTTTTGTCATATTTTTTCTTGTTGTTTCAATAGGCTATTTTCAAGGCTCCCTAATATATTGCCAGAGTGCCATTGGTTATTCCAGTGACAACTCTTTGTTGAAGCTATAGAGAGAACCAAGATCAGATTATTGATTTATCATCCCTCATCCTCAGTTATCTTCTAATGCTTTGTCGCCTTTGAATAATTTTTTAAACTTGTATGCTCTTTTCTGCATATGCTTTCCCTCTAAAAGTTTAACAAGGCTTGGAAAAGATACTATGTATGCAAAGGAAATACAAAGAGGAACAAGAGAAGAGAGAGAGAGAGAGAGAGCTGCGTGTTTATTAAATTGTTTATATTTTCAACCCCTTTTCTACTAAAGATTAATGTTTATATTAAATTGTTACCTACTCCCTCCGTCCGAAAAAGCTTGTACTAAGCTTGGTGCTAGATACATCCATTTGAGGGACAAGCTTTTTCAGACGGAGGGAGTATACATTTTAGAGCATTTTTCTAAAGTAATTTTTAATATAGATCCATGAGAAATAATATTGTGCTAAATACTGATTGCTTGTCTTGGTCTCCTTAATTTTACTTTACTTTCCCAATTAGACATTGCCTTGAAGTTAATTTCTCCATTTTGTTCTTCGGTATGCTGACTTCTTTCAGGCTTCAGTTTTGACCAACAATGAATAGACACACACAAAGTGTTTTCAGCATAAAGAGGGTTGAATTTACTAGAAGTTTGAGGGAGAACAACCCTATCCTGTCCTTTTTTACTTTTCACCATCGTTGATGATGCTAATAGTGCTGTTGTGTTCTGTTAGAATCTACTGATGACATGGTTGCCCCTCAACCATGTTCGTTCCTTTCAAGATTTGATTGAGTTTGCTTACCATGGTCGTTTCTTTGGGAAATGGTTGATCAATAGCCGTGCTTAGGATAGAAAATTGAACATTTGTTTGTGATTCAGTTGACTTGTTGTGGTTTCTCAAAGCAAAATTAATAAAAATAAAAATGCTTTGGGGCCTCAGACTGGTTGTTGCAAGATTTTTGGTAGAAACATTCATATCTAGACAAACCTAAAGTGTTTTGTCAGTTCGCATGCTCTACAGAGCAATCCATATATATATATATATATATATATATATATATATATATATATATATATATATATATATATATATATATATATATATATATCTTACCCATGGACTTCCTTTTTTCCTTTCCAGCCGAGATACGCAACGTTGTGGTTCTATGGTGTGTTCTCGGTATGACAGTCTTCAACCGGACCCTTAAAACTTATCCATGGGCGGAAGCCCAGACAAAATAAAGTCATCCAATCGGATCCCCAAACTTCCGTTTTGTTTAGGGGAAGTGGTGGCAAGGAAACTGTCCGAAACTTTGGGGGCTTAGAGCACGAGCAATAATCAACAAGAAAAGCTTTATTGATCCTCATCGTCCGTCAATGAGACACGACCGCTCAAAGATCCAAGGTTACATGCCGAGCATAATCAATGACCTTATTGTCATGTCAAAGGAGAAACATCCGTCTTAAAAATCCAACATGTTATGGGGATGAGCATGCAATGTAACATGTTGGATTCTTAAGAAGGTTGTGTAACATGTTAGATTTTTAAGACAGTTGTTTCTCCTTTGATATGACAATAAGGTCATTGATTATGCTTGCCATGTAACCTTGGATCTTTGAGTGGTTGTGTATCATTGACGCGACGATGATGATCAATAAAGCTTTTCTTGTTGATTATTGTGTGCCATTTTTTAAGTTAAATGATTTGAAGATTGCTCACCATGCTTGCCGATTATTGTGTGGTATGACAGCGCAAAGATACATCGGTGAACATATGTTGATATGCATCCAAATTAATAATAAAATCTAGATATAGCAAAAGAAAATCAACGATTCTAATCATTTTCACCACATGTGTATTGCTTCAGATAATTGCTTCAGATAATTGTTTTTATGGTTTCAGATAATTGTTTTTATGGCTCTAATTTTATCTTCTTGCCTAGAATACCATGGATATCCATTTTCGTGAAACTTTGCACCTCGATCATGTTTATTACAATTTTTTAGAATCATTTGATGTTTTTGCTATTTTCTCAATTTTATTGTTCATCTGGGTGCATGTGCGCCTTGTTTGAAAAATCTACATCGTTGCTCTTTTTCATACAAAGCCCTATCTATCTATTACTGGGATTGCAATTTCTCAATCGGCTTCTAAACCGTTGGATCTGCAAGGATTCGTGTGGATTTTTCCTTTTTGGTGTATCACTTTTCATTTTAGTACTTTTACATCATTCTTTTTTTATCTTTGTCTTGTCGGTAATTTTTTCTTTCACGTGCTCAATTGCCGTTGCACGTCCACATGTCGAGGACAACTATAGTTATGTGCATGAAAGGCGGACACACTCCGGCTGAGGTTAACTATATCTACACACGAATTCGGGCGAGCATGCAACTGTACACGTTTGTCGGCTGGGCGCAACTACAGTCTACAGTTGTACACCTGGCGTCCGCATACAACTTTTTTTTTGCGAGTGTCCGCATACAACTACAATTGCACATTCCTCATTGGCCACACGCAAGTACAATTGCACAAGCAATACATGTTTTACAATTGGGCTGCTAGATTTTTAAGTTGTAGTATTTATGTTTTCATATTTATGAAAATATATTAGAACACTAGATCTCATGCAATACATCTATACCAATATAAAAAGACCCAAATGGGCAGATCCAACTGATCTCGGCCATTAAGCTAAGCTAATCCAACGACCTAGACTGCTCCAATGGCGAGCGTTAAACGTGTTTAACGTGTAATTAATATCATACCAGATATTACACTAATCACAAAATTAACACACAAATAATAGCATATCTAATATCCGCGTGCAATTAATATATCTATATCTATACCAATATAAAAAGACTCAAAGGGCAGATCCAACTGATTTCGGCTATCGAATTAAGTTAATCCAACGACCTAGCCTGCTCCAATGGCGAGCATTAAACGTATTTAACGTGCAATTAATATCATACCAAATATTATACTAATCACATAATTAACACACAAATAATAGCATACCTAATATCCGCGTGCAATTAATATATTACCTAAATATTAACGTGCATTGCACGTGCGTGTTTACTAGTGTTTTAAATTATCGTAACATCTATAGCCATATCTGAAAATGCACATATTTGAAACAACCATCCGAGGGACAGACCCTGTCATGGTGCCCTGTGTTTTGGTGCAGCACAAAACAAGCACACAATATTTGGTCTTTTCTTCACCAAATTAGATCCAACAAGAAAAATGCACATTCTAAAAGCAGCATCTACTTCTCTACGGACGTCGCTGAATGCAGAGCTTTATGTCACACAACGACTACTTTTCCGTGTCAAAGACCGCTTAGTGGCCGGTAACGTGTGACTTGAATTTTTTCTATTACACCTTACCTTTTTTAAACAAAACTAGATAATTGCCTGTGCCTTGTAAGGATATAAATATTCTAATAGTATGTTAGTTCAGGATTTACCTGCTCATATTGATGTGATTATGTAAATAAATGTTTATCAAATCAATGTCATAATTTACCTATCTAAATAAATTTAGTATTTTATTTGGTAAGAACTTACTGAGTTAACAAAAAAACATAAATTCATTTGGTAAGTCAATAAAATGTGGGATAGTTAAGACTGTTTCAAGAAAAACCGGTAAAAACAAGAGATCAGAGGGGGAAAATCAAAACAGAGAGAGGAAGAGGAAAACGTAGGTAAGGTTTGACGAAGCACCATGCCTAATAATTGGTGTTTTTTTAATCCTATCCCCAACTATGGTGTTATTTTGTAATTTTATCCTCGGCCCAATATAAATTATAGCTATGCCTATTAGAAATACAAATCTCTATCTCTATCTCTACTACTTAAAAAGAATCCAAGGTTTCCCCTCCGGTCTTGCGTTCTCATTTTCTTCCGCCTCCAACCCGTTTGGATTTTTTACCACCTCCCATGACTACAATTTTTTTCTTACCGAAACGTTGTTTGCTCACATGTTTATCAACTGTAACCCTTTCCCTCTTCCCGCCTTGCGCGAACTGGTGTCTCAGTGAGATCGGGTGGGTGGGCGTGCCTCATGCAGGATTTGGTCCGGATGATGCTCCTATCCTCGAGAGCTCGACGCTGAGGGCGATCCACCACTGCCACTACCAGCCTTCTGATCCACAGCTGACAGACATGTCTCGAGATCACCATGCACCTTGGGCTTCGTGCACCATGCAAAGGGATGAGACCACTGTGACGAGGCTGTGCAGCTCACCTCCAAGCACATGCCCAAGGTAAGCTTGGCTACTCCATAGGCTTTGTGATGAATGTGTTTTCTTCAGTTTTCAGGATGGTCATGTTGACGATTTCAAGAACTTGATTGCAAGGTATGGCTATAGCTATTGGTCATGCAATATTGCGAGGCTTGAAAAACATACTTGTTCGACATAACTTTGATTGTGCTCTCATAGGTAAAACCAAACTCTGTCCAATACAAAATTGGCATAGCTTAACATGCTCAGAAGGGTAAGCTTATTTCATTGGAGTTATCATGTCCAATATTCAGAAGAGGATATTCATGTTGATGCAGTATCCATAATTATTCTCGTTGTAAGGACGTGATTCCAAGGGGGTCATGGAAAGTAAGCAAGCATGTGAAATAATGTTTATTTCCTTAAATTGGTTGAAATTTTCTATGCTAATGCTTAATTTATATGCTCGAACTTTCAGGTTTGGATTTACTTTTGTAATGGGAAGCTTGCATCAGTTGTTGCAGAAAAAAATGCATTGCTCATAAAGAAGTATTCTGGGCTTTTGAGATATAAATTTTGGTGTTTAGATATTCTGTATTTTAGAACCTAATGTTGCATACCGAGCACTATTTTTGCCAGTTGAAAGCTACACCGGGTGCCTTCTAAAGAGTAGTTAGTTGCCAGAATCCATTGTTATTGTATTTCTTAGCCATTCGAGGTGTATATAATAGTGTAAATGCTTCATAAAATAACAAAAATGTATTGAATGCATAATAGAAGTGTATAGCGTTTGCCCTTGAAGAAACTTGTATGGAGTCATATTGTGATCTTATAGATTTATGTTATGATGTTACAAGCTCAAAATAGTGAGTTTCATTTCACATATTACTATACTAGACTCGGCCTTGTTCACCGTTTTAATGCCTACTGTCGGTGTAAAACTGAAAGCCCAATTTGTTTCCAACTAAGGACCAAAACTGCACTTGGATGATCATTTTCAATAATTTTTTCATTGTTGTTATTTTGTTTTTCATGTTCCAGTAACTACAACCTGATACTTGCACTACTAGGAAATGGCCTACTAATGGCGCACCGGTTTTGCCTACTAATGGCGCACTACCGGTGCGCCATTAGTATCACGCCACTAGAATTTTTTACTAATGACGCACCACTGGTGCGCCATTAGTATCTGGTATGCTAATGGCGCATCAGGAAGTGCGCCATTAGTAAGTAACACCATGCGCCTTTAGTAGGCCTTCCGGGGGCAATATGTAACCATATGCTTTGTCATACTAATGGCGCACTCTGTCTTGATGCGCCATTAGTATCCTTTGGCATACTAATGGCACACCTTGTGGTGACGCGCCATTAGTATGAATATTTGTTTTTTTTACTTTTCTCATTTTTGCACAGGTTACAAAATATATTATTGGACAGAATATAGACAGCAGCACACAACAACAGCAGATTCATCGAATACAATATAAGATTAGTCTCCGAATACAATTCATTATATTAGTCTCCGAATTCAAAAGACCGAACAAAGATAAAACATTACAAGTCTCAAGACCGCGAGTATCGAGTTTCTTCACATTACAAGTCGATATCGATCATCTAAACTACCATCACATAGAAGAGAGCTGCGGTCATCACGATGACCATCATCGCGATCAAACTGGTCTTCATCCGGTTCCTCCAACGCTCCCTCCTCTCTCCCGCTAGATAGCGGGCATATCTAGATTCGGCCTCCGCCCTAGTGGTGTACCCTTTGTAACTGTTATCGCTGAAACAGTGAACTTGTCTCCGACACTCCTCCCAGTCGTCGTAGACTCCGGGAACCTTACCCTTGTACACGACATACGACGGCATCTCTATGCACAAGCCAAACAACAGACAATACATAAGCAATATGTAAGTATGCAACAAAAGGATCGGAAGAGAAAAGCAAGACATTAATAGTACGATTCATGGTCCTACTAATAAATAGCATCGATTACATCTAAGTTGAACAACTGTCCAAACCAAAGAGACATACGAATTCATTAAAGTTTAATTACAACATGAGCCAATCAATGTTTCAGAACTACACATCACTACTTTCGACTCGACTCATCGGACAGGAGCGTGGATGAAGCCGCAGTCTGTTGTGATGGTCATGAAATCACGGGCGTTGTCACCCTGCATTTGTAGCGTTTCATCTATCTCACTGTTGGACGGTTGATATCTGAGGAAGAACTGCCCCGAGGTATGAAGGACATCTTGATGGATGATGTCCGCAAACTCCGACTAGATGCGAAAGAATTCTTGTCTGAGGTCCGCGTCCTGGTTTGCCGACAAGCTCGCGGCCCAATCCGCGTCCTCATCGTTGTGGGCCATGTTTCGCTCTAAATAGGAAAAAAAATTGGTCAAAAAGTTGTTTATTGTCAAGGAACAAGATCATGGTCTCATCATTTAGGGTTTGTCGACACCGAGGCATCCTAAAAGCTAAGCTTTTATCATTTAGGGTTTGTCGACGCCGAGACACCCTAAAAGCCTAAGCGTACATCATTTAGGTTCTCATCGACACCGAGGCACCCTAAAAGCCAAGGTTTCATCATTTAGGGTTTGTCGACGCCGAGGCACCCTAAATGCTAAGTTTTCATCATTTAGGGTTTAACGATGCCGAGGCACCCTAGGTTGGGCCTAATCACTTGGCACTAATCAGTTGGCTCTGTTGCCACCTATGTTGGGTTTATCATCTAGGGTTTATCGATGCTGAGGAGAATTTCTAAGTTGGGCCTAATCACTTGGCTCTATTGCCACCTATGGTTTAATGCAGCAAGAATAAAGGGGTAGTTGATCCTACTTAATTAAGTACTAAGATACCCCGGCCCATGCATTAGTAGCAAGTACCTCATATGTCCGATTTTTAGCGAAGTCATGCTAAAATTCAAAGAAAATTTCAGCATGACCTTTGCTGAAAATAGGACATATGGAGTACCCGAATTTGCCGGAACGGAAGTTAATCGACATTCCGGCAAACTCAAGGGCCTCTCGGGGTACCTGCAAAATCATAACGACATGAAGGGCCTCTCAAGGGCCTCAAGCAGCAGCGGCGTCTCCCAGGACCCCATTTTTTTGCTAAATTTCTTTGAGCAACAATCAGAGCAGAAAATTCATCATATTTCTATACAATTTTTGTGGTATATATCAGGTTTCGGCTGCATTTGCAAATGCATTCCATGTACTGCAACCTTCGAGAATTCCTAGCATGAGGTTTGTCCATCACTTTTGGCTCACTTATTAATCTACTCATCCTATGTCAATATCCACATGCCATGTCATCTGATGTTCCTGAATCATTGTAGTTTAGGCACCATACAAGATTGTTAGTTCAATGTACTTTATATCCTAGTTATACTACTGCAGGAAAGGAGGATCATCATACACATATATATGTATAGCAATTGACAGGAGCTTCATCATTTTTAGTAACAACAATACATATATACCAATTGGAAGCAAACAGATGTACACATAAGATAGATATGTAGTGCTGAAAGTTTAATGCTTACAAAAGACCTGCTGAAATAGTGAAAAATATGGAGTCACCAAGCTGGCTAAGAAACTCCCAAAGTCCACCAGCAAATCCAAGATCTAATCCTATTACACACATCATAACAATTTAAGATAATTAGGATAAGGATAGTAGGAAATGAAAAAGAAAGAGCTCAAAAAACAATCACAACAGAAAAATAATAAAAACCTAGTCCTAGAAGAAAATAAACCCTAAAAGAAAAGAAATCCTAAAATCTGGAGCAAGTCCTAGCAGTAGTAGTCCAACTAGATGGCCACCACTACTACTCCTATCTCTGTTTAGCATCATCCACACGATAGTCCTAACTCTGTGAATTTCAAAAATAAAATAGAAGTCATGTATATAGTTCAAAGTTTGAAACATAAGGAAAGATAGTCCCAATATTTGAGACTTCTCTTATGGTATATATATACTGATTAATTACTGAATTTGAGCATGTTGTATCACCCGTGGACTATTACGCGGTCGCGATGACGGAGCTGGGAGTGCATGGCAAGCAAAGAGGAGAAGGTGATGTGAGATAAATAATAATCATGAGCAAATTGTAGGGCATATGAGTTGGCCATTGGAATTTTGTTTGACATAGCTAAACAGCAAAGAAGGTGCCGTAGAAGCAGCTGCTACTGCTAGCTCCACTACATACATACTAGCCACTCTAAAACTACATCAAAATCAATGGGAGATGTATTCATAAGCAAGTTAAGCCCTGGAAGGGCGCAAATGTACAGACAAGAACAAGGCATAACACATCAAAATCTTCATAAACAAGTCATATATCATAGGAGATCTATTAAGCCCTGGAACGGCAGAGACAGGGGCATGGAGAAGAACCGGGAGGGCCAAGGGGAGCGGGACGCAGAGATCTTAGGAGCAGATACCTCCACAGACGGTGAGGCCGCGGTGGCCGGAGGTGGAAGAAGGCACAGACGCCGTAGACGGTGGAGGCGTCGGTGTCGTAGAGGCACCGGAGACCTTGCCCTGCGAGACAGAGAAGGGGCCGTCAGCTGCGCAGGCGGGGGGCAAGGGGAGGAGGAGGAGGGGCAAGGGGAGGAGGAGGGTCGGGGGGCATACGGTGCTGCGTCGCTGCTCGGCGCCGACGGCGAGGAGGAGTCCGGCGAGGGTCGGGGCGGCGGGGGTGGGGTGCGGGGGCGCGGGGGTGGCAGGGCTGGGGGCGCGGGGGCGGCGGTGGTGTGGAGTCCGGCGAGGGTCGGGGCGGCGGGGGTGGGGCGCGGGGGCGCGGGGGCGGCGGGGGTGTTGTCCGGTGAGGGTCGGGGCGGCGGCGTCGTGGGTCGGGGCAGCACGCGGGTGGATCTGGTGGCGAGGAAGAGAGGGTCGAAGGGGATATGGCGAGGGAGAGGGAGGATAGCCAGGGGGAAGCTTACTAATGGCGCACCACACCTCGGAGCGCCATTAGAAATCCTTTTTTAGATAGCAATGGCGCACCCCGCAGCGGTGCGCCATTAGAATATTTTTTTATTACAGTTCGAGCACAGGTTATATTGCACCTAACCCAATCCACATCAGAACCCGCCCACTAGCCTGACTGGTCAGCACGCAGCACACACACTAGGAGGTCCTGGGTTCGATTCCTAGGCTCCGCAATATTATTATTTTTACATTTTAAATGCTGTTTGATATTTATTTGTGTTTAAATATGTTCAAACTTGTTTAAATCATAATAGTAATATTTTTTTATGAAAACAGTAATAATTTTTTAAAAAATATGTTCAAATTTGTTACTTGAAAATATCATCAGCGGCGGCGGTGGAGCGGGGGAGGGTGCGGGGGGCCGGGTGCTCGTCGACGGCAGTGGAGGGGGATCGAGATCGAGTGTCCTCATGAATTCAAAAAGTGCCCGTGAAATTTAAAAATATTCATGATATCAAAAAGTGCCCATGAAATACAATCGAGAAATGAAGACTATGATTTAAATACAATCGATCTTAGCTAGCTATCTGTTCACAATCTTCTTGCCCTTCTTTTTTGCAAATGGAGTTCTTCTGTGGAACGAACGTCCTTTAGGTAGGGTGGTCCTGCTTCTTTTTGTGGTGTGTGCTGCTACTTCATCGTCGTCGTCATGTTCGATCTTCGGGTCGCCGTACTTGTCGAAGTCTTGCTCATTGGCTACTCCATCCATTCCGATGATCTTCCTTTTGCCTCTCCTCACGACAACATGACTGGGCTTTGACGGGTCGGTAATGAAGAAGCATTGGTCCACTTGGGAAGCCAGTACCCATGGCTCATTTTTCGCGGTGACGTTTGTGCCCGCGGTCTTGGATTTGGCTTCGGGTATAACCATGGTGGTGAAATACCGGTCTTCTTTTAGGACGCTCTTGGCCCATCTGACACGGAACATCGGGACCTTCTCTCCAGCGTAGCTCAGCTCCCAGATCTCCTCGATCCTTCCGTAGTATCTGTCCTTGTCGTTACCGGTGTAGGATTCCATCGTTACCCCGGAGTTCTGATAACCATCGCTCTTCATGTCCTTGTTCTCGTTCTTTTGAAGCATCTCGGCCTTCGCGGAGCTTAAAAACCTATTCACGATGCCTTCGGTCATTGTGCGGACCATGGTCGCCTGCGAGGTAGAGCAAAACGATATTTTAGAACCAAGAAAAAATTTGGCATGACCTTCCCTAAAAATAGGACCAAAAAGAATGCATAGTGCCAAAATTCTTGCCGAAACGGAAATGAATCAACATTCCGGCAAAATATTGGCAACTATCGCATTTCAAATACCGGTACCTGCAAACACAAACATATAGGCAACATCACAAACACATGCAACACCACAAACATACATAGATCTAGCTAGGCCACAAAAAGTGCATGTGCATGCTGTTGGAGCAAGCTAGGGAGAAAAAAAGTAGATCTACATCATGAAGATAGTTTTCCCCTTACTTACCTATCAAAAAAAGGTAATTTCACCACTTAATTTTGATGAATCTATGGTGGAAATGAGGTGAGGAGGAGGAGGCAGCCGAAAGCTTGGAGAAGGAGCTGAAGGGAATGAAGTGGGGAAAGTGAGTGGGTAGGTGTGGCTGTCCAAAATATCTTGTTGGGGTCCCAGGTTACTAATGGCGTACCACCTGCAAATGCGCCATTAGTAACCCTGGTTACTAATGGCGCACCTGCAGGTGGTGCGCCATTAGTAGTTTTACAAAAAAGTAAAATATATATATATATATATATATATATATATATATATATATATAGTAATGGCGCACTTTTACAGGGTGCGCCATTAGTAGTTTAAACTAGTAATGGCGCACTGTGAGGCGGTGCGCCATTAGTAGTTTTGCAAAAAAAGAATAAAAAATTCAGTACTGGCACACTCCCTGTCTGGTGCGCTATTACTAGTTAGAACTAGTAATGGTGCATTTCGGTAGGATGCGCCATTAGTATGTATGTAAAAATGAAAAAAAAATATCACTAGTGGCGCACCTATTTTATGGTGCGCCATTAGTGTCTTCCACACTAATGGCGCATCACCAACTGGTGTGTCATTACTATATAGTAGTGGCGCACTACTTCCCTGGTGCGCATTAGTGTCAATCCTATCTATAGCCCTTTTCCTAATAGTGTTGTTTCTACCTTGATGTTAGGCCCTAGGACATGTTGAAGTTTTTTTCGAGGGAATGCCATCATGGCTACTTTATTGCATAGGTAATATAGTTACATCATTTACAAGGCATTCAATCAGGAAGTCTGGGGGATCATCCTCCCATTTACAAGCTTCATTCTTATGAAAAGCATTCTTTGCTAAACTATGCGCCCCTACGTTGGCTTCCCTAAAGCAATGCGAAAACTGAACTGAACCTATCATGCCAGCCAGGATAAAACAATCCGCGTATATTGCTGAAGCTTTGTTCCAGATTCTGTCCTGACCTGAGCATGCGTTAGTGACCTCCACCGAATCTGATTCAATTTGGATTGAGTGTAGCCCCATCTCATTTGCTAGCATGAGACCCTGTTTCATCGCTAATATTTCTGCTGTATAAGCATCAGGTACATGGGGCAACAAGGAACATGCAGCGGCAATAAACACACCATAGCTATCTCGAATCACCACACCTGTGGAGCCGCTGAATGTTTCATGATGAAAGGAGGCGTCAACATTCACCTTAATATTTCCTCTTGGAGGTTTGCTCCATTTTACCCTAGGATGTTGAAGCTGCTTTCCAGTGAAGGTAAAGATGGTTCTGAGCCGATGGAATCTCTTGGCTGATATGTACAAGTCTACATGGATGGTGATATCCATTTTTTTTGTTTGGTTAGAGGGACAATATGTGATGGAATTACTCCATGTTATTTTTTTTAACATAGTACAGACGCAAGCGCTCATATACACGCACATACACCCATCCCTATGAACGCACACACACACCCTACCCCTATGAGCACCTCCGAAAGACTGAGCCGACATATTATCTTGAAATTTCCTAAGTCGCCGTAGGCACCTCGTCGTCAACGGGGACGTCTCCTCCCACTGAATGCGCATCGCCGGAAATCCTAAAATAAATTCAGGAACAAATGCGAGCACCAGGGCTTGAACCCTGATGGGCTGGGGATACCATAGTCCTCTGACCATCCAACCACTGTTATAGGAACAATTCATGTGTGTGATATCTACAATAGGATACTATTTTTTATACTAGAAATCTAGAATAGACAAGATGGTAAGTATAATTCATGGGGCTTTACAGAGTCACCATTCCATTGTTTTGCTAGAGGATGGACATGGGAATTTATTACCTACCAAATCCTCTTCAAAAGGCACTACACTACCAACAGTTAGTAACAATCCTGGTTTATTTTGCACTTTTTAGATGACATTTTGCTCCTGATCATGAACCATGGATTAGGGCGTATAGTAATGCAGAAACTATATGCTTCTATGTACACATATAGAATGTATTACAATCATATGATTTAAAGCCAGGGTTTTGATCAAGTTTAGCCAAAACAACATTAAAACAAGGAGAAACCTTTGTTTCTTCTGAATACGCATAAAAAGCATATCATACATTTATAGAATGAAGAGGGTATAAACACCCATCCACAAGTTTACAATAGTGCGACTGCTCGCAATACATCCACCTAGACAGGCGATGAAAAATCAGTTTCAAATCCTCTTTGAACTTGCCCGCTAATTGCCACAACTCCTCCACTAGGACCTTATCAATGACATCGACCACAAATAGCGAGGCATTCTCAAACACAATATTTTTCCGATGTTTTGCATATCTCCCACATCACCAGGGTCACGAGTGTCTACCGATATTTCTTGAGTTTCTACATGGGGCTCAGCGTCCCAACCGGCAATCATCCATCCCCGCGTCTATTCGCTATTACCCAAGCCGACATCACTTCATACTAGATCGATCGTGCAAAGACGCACGAAACCACCAGGTGGTCAATGCTTTCTTGTTCCTTGTCACAAAGCGGGCAAGCTTCGTGATGCAAAGTCCTCGGCTAGCTAGTCGATCAGAGGTCCAAAACCTGTTAGGGAGGGAAAGCTCGGAGAAGAAATTGCATCGTAGGGGCCCTCCAGATTGGCAAGTGAGCGGATTAAGATCCCGAGGGTTCCCAAGTCTAGCGCACCGATTCCAAGACTCACTCATGAAGAACCACTGGGGAGATTGCGTCCCTCAATGAAAATTACTCTCCTAGCTTCGTGGCCTCCAGATTTGGCCCCAAATCAAGCGGCCATGCCAGGTGCACGGTGACATGAACTATCCTGGTGGCCCGCACTCGAGGTCTGATCCTCTTGTAAAGGCATGGGCTGAATTCCTGGAACCAAAATCCATGCAATCTCATGTCTTCCCAAAAGAATGATGATCTACCATCTTGGGATAGGAAATGGGAGTTTTGGGTGTGAAGAATTTTAATCCTTTGATAGCGTGTTTGGTAGTTTAAGGGAAAGGGATTGGGAATTTATGAGAGGGAGTTGGCTGAGGGATTAGGCTTGGGAAGTGGCAAGTTAGTCCCAGTAATTTGGTATGGGGTGGGGTTATTTATGGGAATAATTTCCATGAACAAAGAAAATAAATGGTAGGTTACATGAGATGTGCTCCTATTTGGCGTTGCATCTGCAGATCAGGGAGTAGTTAGTGCTGGCCGGTTAGTTTGGAGGAATTTTGTTGCCGGAGGTGGGCCACCAAATATGTAATGATATGTTTTTAGAAGTCTAATTCCCATTCCTCCGCTGAATTACCAGGGTGTCCCTGGGTAGATATCGATGGGAGTTGGCCCTCCTAATTCCCCTTCCCATTCCCTTACTAATTCCCAAACCCCTGAACCAATCAACGTATTTTTAGTCTCACTAATCTTAAACTCCCGTTCCCTACCCCCAACTCTCCCAAACACGATGTGATTGTTTGGGGGTAACGGGAGTTAAAGAGGGAATAGGGAGGGGAATTCATGTATTAAACTCCCTCAAATTACTTACCCGGGGGAGGCCTGGTAATTCAGATGGAGAAAGGGAATTAGCATTTAACTCCCATTCCTTTTCCCTTGGATTGCCAAACAAGCTGTAAGGTCTAGAGGTGTCAGTTCCCAACAGCCATAGCTAACGCACACCAATAACAATGTTCAAGCATATGAAATTAGGGAGTCCAAGCGCACCAGTCCATTTGGGCATTTTTTCAACCATCTAAAAAGTTAAGGAGAAACATGTTTTTTTTTGAAAAGGAGGATCACCCTGGCCTCTGCATCTGGGCGATGCATGGAGCTATTTCATTAATTTTTCACCAAGACCATATAAAGTAGTACATGGCAGTCCGAAACCACCATCCTTGCAACAACTGTCGCTACTCCTATCCATTTGATGAAGGGATGCCGATAGTCCGAGCCTAATACAAAATAGACATCACACCAAAGCCTAACATCTAAAGCGGAGGCCCCAACCGAGCCACATACTGGGCTTGGGGTACAAACCGGTCCAACACACTCTCATGTGTCATCGTCGTCATCTTCCACCAATCCATCTTCAGAGCAGAAACTAACGCACCGACTTTGCCAGGCCTATCTGCCATCGACGCCACCATGACGCCAGACAACGTCCTCCTCCTGCGCGAGTCCATCTCTGTGCATCGAATGTCGAGTCTCCACTGCGCCATGCCGTCGAGATTTGCCGCCATCAATGAGTAAGATGAAGCGCCGCTCCACTAAAGAAGCCGTCCATAGTCCCTCGACCTCATTTACACCTCCATGAATGATGCCCCCGGGGGGAAACGACACCAGAGCACCGCCGTAGTCCAATCTACTGATCTAGGGTCTCCCCCGAAGGTAGCAGATAGAGGTCTGGAGCTTCTCCATGGCAATGCCTTCAAGAAGATAACGACACAAAAGAGTGCCGCCATCTCCGGTCTTGGCAACAAGACAAGGACTAGGTTTTCACTCAGATCTGCTCGACGAACCTCCATCTGGCATCGTGCGCACAGACCACGACCGCTCTCCGCCGCCTCGGGGCGATCAAGCCACTCTGCACAGATCAGATCTGACCGGAGGGCCAACCATGTTCGCAACCGACCAGTCCACCAAAGCCCTCCACGCCGCTGCCGATCCGAGGTGCCGCAACGCCGCGGCCATCCGCCGCGGAGTCTCGGATCCAGGGCGCACTTCCGCTCCCCCGGGTGCCCCGTGCCACCCTCGTGCGCGAGAAGGAGAGTCTCCTCCGCCACCACCATCAGCCGCCGGGCTTCGCCCGGCCGCTTCCTCCAGCGGCGGCAGAGGGGAGGGGTGGGAGGGGGAGTGACCGGCGACAAAGGTTGGGGCCCCTCACCGCCCGTGCGGGGGGCATCGGAGGGGAGAGGAAGGGAGGAAGCAGCGGGCGGCAGCTGTGCTATGTGGCGGCGGTGACGCTGCTGCTAGGTTAGCTCGTGTAGGTTAGCAGCTATGAAGATTTATTAGAATGACACCTAAGGAGAAACATGTGCATCTATGAAATCTTCATGATTCTAAAGAAGCCTCTAATAGGCCAGTTTTCTGCCTCTTACCACAATTAACTTACTATATATATAACATTGGACCGACCAAATTGGCGGTCACAGCCACGGTTACATTATGAGGGAAATCTGATAGCCAGAGCCGCTGTTCGATGCATCTAACTATAGTTGCCAACTCATGGGCAGGCTTGTTACAATCTCTTGGGCAGTGAACAATGCTCCACTTGTTAAAACTCGTTGGTAGGAGATATCTAGCCTCACGGAAGACAGCACCAAGGTTGGAGCGGTCATGCACCGTGGAATTAATGGCTTGAGCAAGTCCAAGACAGTCTGTCTCAAAAATGACACGCCCCATAACATGCTTCTCAGCTAAGTGTATGGCATGCAACAGCGCAGTTGCTTCAGGGTGCAGAGCTTCACTTATGTGCACAAGCCTTCCAGCAGCAGCAAACAACACCTCACCTGTATGATCTCGAGCCACACAGCCCCAACCCGTGGTCTGTTTAGCAACATCAAAAGCACTGTCAATATTGATTTTAACCTTATCCGCCATCGGTTTACTCCACAGAGGTTTGCTCAGAATCCGCGCTTTCTTTGTTTTTGCATAAAAGACACACCATTCAGCAACATGCTTCTCCAAAAGGAAGCATAACTCCTCAGGTGTAGCTCTCTTTTGCTTATGATTGCCTTTATTCCTCTCCGTCCACCACAGCCATAGAAAGCATATGATTCTCAGCTTCCTGTCCTCTGAAAGGGCAAATATGGTGGCGAGGATTTCGCTCGGTGACTGATATTGCAGCCGGTTTAACCGGGACGACTCCAGCTCACAGACACGCCAAATCTTCTTGACCTCCTTACATCTGAAAAAAAAGATGTCCACCATCCTCCGGTAATCTATGGTAAAGGACACAGCTAGTATCGAGTTCGATCCCAATCCATTCAATATTCCTCAGCATAGGGTGACTATTATGAGTGACTCTCCACAAAAAATGATGCACTTTCCCGGGACATCTAATCTTCCAGAGGTTCTGCCACATTTTTCCATAAGCTGTATCACCGGCGGCGCCCTCACCCTGCTGCCTAGGGGCCATCCGTTTCTTCATGTCAAGGTGAACTCTGTACGTAGACCTCACTAAAAATAAGCCCTTGCTATCGAATTGCCAAGCCAAGAACTCCTCATGTTGCTCAAAAGTTGGAATCTTTACTATTATATCAGTCTCTTCCGGATTGAACGTTTGTCTAACCAACAGCTCATCCCAGGAGTGTGTATACGGGTCAATAAGCTTTGAGACTTTAGTCAGGATGGTATTGCAATGGGGAGACCTTGGAAACCGAACAGCATCAGCAGGGAGCAAAGGGTCCTGCCAGATCCGGATATGCTCACCCGAACCCACCCTCCACACCATCCCCTCCTTCACGACGGACACCCCTTGAAGGATGCTCCGCCAAACATAACTGATGCCCGGGGTCGCTATAGCTGCAAAAATGTCGCCGTCCGGGTACTATTTAGCACATAGAACACGAGCATAGAGCGAGTCCGGTGCCTGGATTAGCCTCCAAACTTGGCGAGACAACATTGCAATATTGAATGCGTGCAGATCCCTAAACCCAAGCCCTCCCTCTTCCTTCGGATGTGTAATCTTCTCCCAGCTAATCCAGTGATGTTTATGCTCATCTCTTGGTTATCCCACCAAAAACGTCAGATCATGTCGCTTATACTCTCACACAAGGACTTTTTCAGATCAAAATAGGCCATGGCATAGGCTGGAATTGCTTGGGCAACCGTTTTTATTAGGATTTCCTTACCCTTCTTTGACAACATCTTGATTTTATAACCCTGAAGTAGGTCCCGGATTCTTTCTCAGAGGTATTCAAAAGCAGGCTTGACAAGCCTTGCCCACATAGCGAGGCAGCCCCAAATACTTGCCTTGTTGACCTTCGTTCTGTAGGCCGAGAAGATGCAGTAAGGTTTGTTTCCTAAGCTGCAACGTGTTCTTGCTGAAGAGCACAGAAGACTTGTCCCGATTAATAATTTGGCCCGACCCCTTCTCATATACTTCAAGAATTTCATTCACTATGGACACACTCTCCTCGGTGGCCTCCAACAACAGCAAGGAATCATCAGCGAAAAGCAGGTGTGTGATGGTAGGGGCCTCAGATGCTACTTTGATGCCTCTAATCGAACCCATGGATTTGCCATGATCAAGGAAAGCGGATAAACCCTCAACACAAATAAGAAATAAGTATGGAGAAATTGGGTGTCCCTGCCTCAAACCTTGTCCTGGAATAACTGTCTCGGTACAAGACCCATTTACCTTAAATCTGTAGTGTACAGTACGCATACACTTGCTGATTTGTCCCACAAAGGCACTATCAAAACCCAACCGTGTCATGATCTTCTCCATAAAATCCCAGTTCACCCTGTCGTAGGCCTTACTCATATCAAGTTTGAGTGCCGCATAGCTAGTGGCTCCAATTCTCTTTCTCTTCAAAAAGTGTATCATCTCATAAGCCAAAATCCCAGTTCACCCTGTCGTAGGGGCACGAAAGCACTCTGGTTTGGTGAATTGTGATATGATATCTCCCGGTATGCACTTCAGTCTGTTGGCCAAAACCTTGGACACGAGCTTATACACAACATTACAGAGGCTAATAGGGCGTAGATCCTTCAATCTTTCTGGGTTCTGGACCTTTGGGATAAGCACCACAAGGGTGTCGTTCCATCCCTCCGGAATACTGCCGCCTCGTAATACTTGTAAAACCTCGCCCACAACAACATCATCACCGATCAGCTGCCAATAGTGCTTATAGAAGATCGCTGGTAAGCCATCAACGCCCAGTGCTTTGAGATCACCAATGTTATCTAGAGCCTTCTTAACCTCCTCTGCAATAAAATCCGCCATTAAGTACTCGTACATTTGGGCAGAGACTTTTGGTGCTACGTTATTTAGAATTACCTTAGCGTCAGCACCTGCCATGTGGGTAAATAAGCTAGAAAATAATTAGTAACGAGGGCCTTCAAGCCCTCCTCCCCAGTCACCACCACCCCGTCCTCCCTCACCAGCTTGGTTATGGTATTTTTCCGCCTTCGTTCATACGCATACACCTGGAAATATTTAGTGTTGCAGTCTCCTTTAGATAACCAATCAGCACGTGCCCTTTGCCGGCTTGCCACATCAATCTGTTCCTCAAGTCTCTCAAGCTTGTATTTGACTGTTAGCTTCTTCCGAATCATATTCTATGACAAAGGTAGCCGCCTGATCTCCTCTAGTTCCAATTTCAGAATCCTTGCTCATTTTTTGTAAATCACCTAAAACATCCCGACTCCATACATGTAATGCGTTATTGACGGCTGCAAGTCTTCTAGCCACTGAAGGACCAGAAGCTCTCTCCCATTACTGATGAACCAAGTTGTCGCAGTCCTCCTCAAGTAACCACCGGGCTTCAAATCGCTTCATCTGTGTACCACCTCCCTTATTCATCATCCGTCTACTGCCATCAACCCATAGAGAAATAGGTCTATGGTCCGAGTGTTCAGGATAACCATTAACGACTTTATAGTGGGGAAAACGCGCACACCATGTTCGGGTAGCCACCACTCTGTCAAGGTGCTCACAGATATAACCATCAATGCGATAATTGTTATTCCTCTAGGTGAAAACATCACCCTCAAAACCAAGGTCTTTAAGATTACGAAAATCAAAATCTAAAGCACCACGAAAGTTTTGATTACCTTACATGGATGTTCACTCAACTTGGACGAAATCTCAGTTTGGTCACTGGACTTAGAGTTACGTTGTTTACAATCACTAAGGTGGTTTTATTGAATAGAACTTGCTACTATTTGTTTCAAAGAAGAACTCCACCAATGCCTATTATATGATAGACACGATTGACATTTGAACCAGTAAAATAAGTATGCCCCACGTTGATACGCACAGACAATTTAACTTTTTTTTGCGGGAGAGGACAATTTAACCAGTAACTAAAAAAATGCAAGACATAATCCAGGAGGCTATCTCATTTGCCCGCGCGTTAACAAGGAACTGATTAATACATGAAGATATAATAGGTAAAATTACTTCTAGAACATTTTGATAAGGAAAGAATAAATACATGAAGATATAATAGGCAAAAATTGATTATAAAGTATTTGCCAAAACATTAATATAGGAAATAATAAATTGATATTAAATCCATTCTCCGATCTCTATATAAAGACTAGCACGCCCTATTCCGGTGACAGCGTCGCTACAGAAGGACAACAACGCTACGAAGAGAAGGATCCCCAACATGACGAGCACGAGAGACAACACTCGCGTTCTGTGCTTGATGGCTCTCGTCGCCATGTGTGCCACCATCATTTCCTGCCATGCAGAAGGTACCTACTCCCTTCATTCACAAATGTAACATATTATATATATGTATATATATATATATATATATATATATATTTATGCATACTACATACAGACATAAATAAGTGAGCAAACATACTAAAATGCACCCATATACATTTAAATCAGAAAAAGTCATCATAGAATGCTTTTACCACGCTTGCCACGTGGTGTATTTTTTCTCTCTTTCATGTGCAAAATGAATTACTTTCTTCAATCTAAATTCATCAAAATTCTAGCTTTATCAAAAAAAACTTTATCAAAATTCTAGCTTTGTCCTAGGTTAAATCTTTTCAATTTTGATCAAGTTTATAGAGAAATATGCTAATATTTATGACATCAAATATATACTATGGATACATATTTTATGATGGAACTAATTTGGTTTGTAGATGTTGAAATTTTCTCTATAGACTTGGTCAAACTTAAAGAAGTCTGACTTAAGATAAAATTGGAATTATAACTATTTTCTGGAAGGAAGGAAGCACCCTGGTAATCGATTGCTATGCAATATAAATGCACTAACGTGGTTATCACTCCATTGTTCATAGGTACAACAGGTCTGGGTATAACAAGCACTTTTACGAAATTGTGTGTAGCCGCAAAAGGTTGTGCGCCCCCAATCCAACCTAGTGGCAACGTTCTGTGCAAGGCTTATTGTGTAGGCCAAGGTTACAATAAGGATAAAAGCTATTGCTCACCAGATAATGGCGGCATGTGCTGCTGTGAAAAGTAATGAATTACATGTATTGCAATGTGCTGGAAAGATATGGTGCACCGTTGAGAATATCTATCTATGCACATCAGAAATTACTTCACATGAAGAATAATCAATATAAATACACTTCCGCTTCGATACCCCCCCCCCCCTAAACACACGGCTGTGATTACCGTATACCCCTTTATAATGATGAGCATGATGCTTTGCCGCTCCACTACGCTGCTCTTTTGTTAAAAAACAGCGTAAAATTTATAAGAACAAACTAGGCCAAAGCGTAAGACCGGTCCATCGGCCCATCAATCTCGATCTCCCAAGAAAACGTTATGTGTTTTATGCGCACTTTGAAGGGATCGATCTACTGACCTCTCGAATAATAAAGCTTGTAAAAAACTTGGGGCGACCAACTAGACAGTAGTTTATGGTTAGAGAAAGTGAAATAACCTTTATGACTTCAGCATTCTATAAGTATATAAAATTATCAACAGTAGGATTCCTATCATTTGTGAAGATATTTTCTAAAATGCCAAAACGCCTCCATTCACTTGAGGCAGGTGAGGAAAGCGAAACCTTCGCTTTTTCGAGGCGTTTCATCAAAATACTTTGAAAAATCTATATTAAAGCAATTAAAAAGAACACCTCAAAATACTTTTTATGCACGCAACCTGCCATAGACGACAACTTGATCCAGTCGGATATTTTTCTCTAACAAGGTAGGGCCAACTTAGATTTTGACACAGGGACCTCGATTTTGATGGACTGGCCCTGGAACACATGAACACTCCCAGCTCCAAGGAGGAACAACATTCGCCAAATTGAAAAACGTTCATCGATTAGAATAAAAGTTCATGATTTTGAAAAAAACAAAAAAGTTCATTGATTTGAAAACAAGTTCACGAATTTGAAAAAAGTCCACAAATTAAATACTTTATTCAAAGGAGGCCGTCTGATTGGGCCGGTTCACTGTCGCGCGTGAAAAAAGGAAAAAATAAATTAATAGTTTTAAGTACCTATTTAAATTATAATTTTAAATATTTTTTGTTTCAGATCTGACATGGATGCTTACCATGGGCATGCCTATCTGGCAGAAGTTGAGGTCATTTCATGAATGTACAAAAGGACAACATGTTCAACGGAGGGTGTTCGGCCAGAAGGCATCGTTTGAGAGCATGTTGTTTTCAGACATCCGAGAAATGGCTCCATTTTTTTCCATGGCCTTGTATGACAGTTTCAGGCATTGTGTCAACTTGTTTTTGTTTTTGACAAATTTTGCATTTTCTAAAGATTTCTCAGTCAAAAAAGATCAATAAATGGTCGGACGTGTCGCAACTTGGATAAGGTGTAAAAAGTCGTTTAAACCTGACATGGATGCCTACCATGGGCATGCCCACCTGTTTGTTGGGGAACGCAGTAATTTCAAAAAAAATCTTACGCACACGCAAGATCATGGTGATGCATATCAATGAGAGGGAAGAGTGTTGTCTACGTACCCTCGTAGACCGTAAGCGGAAGCGTTATGACAACGCGGTTGATGTAGTCGTATGTCTTCACGATCGACTGATCCTAATACCGAAAGTACGGCACCTCCGCGATCTACACACGTTCCGCTCGGTGACGCCGCACGAACTCATGATCCAGCAGAGTGTCGAGGCAGAGCTTCGTCAGCACTACAGCGTGATGACGATGCTAGCGGAACAAGGCTTCACCTAAGCACCGCTACGATAGGACTGAGGTGGAATATGATGGAGGAGGGCACCGCACACGGCTAAGGCCATCTCCACCGCGCGACCCCAAACGAACGTCCATTTTGTCCGGATTCTGTCCGTTTGGGTAGGGATTTGGGGTCGTGTCCGGGCGTGTCCTGGGATGCGGTGGCTGTGCACCCACCACGCGGACGCATCCCGGCCGCATCCTGTCCGCGTATTATTTCTTTGCAAGTCCTTAACTTTATTTCATCATTCATTTTTGATACATGGAAAATGCATCATCACATTTTGACTAGTAAAGCAAGGCCAAAGAAAACAAGAACCACAAGAATACATTTTAGAAGATACCCAATTTCCATAACTGCTCCCTTGAGTTGGGTTAGGGCCTTCTCGATGCACTAGTTGTTGATCTGTGGACGAGGGTCGATCTGGCATCCTCCTTTCTTCTTCAAGCCAGAAGGCTCGATCTGGCATCCTCCTTTCTTCTTCAAGCCGGAAGTCGATGTTGTTTCCTCCTCACACCTAGTCTCGTGTCTAGCCTCTAATCTAGCAACAAGTGCACTTGTCTCATTTACAACCACTATGCTAGCTAAAAGTGCACGAATATGTACTAAATTTCGCTCTATCAATATATTGATGTACTCTTCTTCCCAATACCAAAACTTGCATCCATTCTACACAACAAAATGCGAAGTTAGCACAACTAGTCAAATCTAGAGCACAAACCGAAGCTAAAAAAGCGCATACCCCATCGTTTAAGCACTTGATGAACACCCATCCGGGATGTTCCGGCGTTGTAGACACGCGGCGCACGACCATCCTTGGGCAGTGGTCGCACTTTATGAGTGGCAACGGTGCGCCGACGAGCTTTTAGGCAAGCACCGAGCCCGGCCGACCGCCATTCGTGTATCTGCCTGCGGACCACCGACGGTGCAGATCCGAGCGGCTACAGGATGAGCCACTGCCTGCATGTGGCCTTGCGGCCCTGCCAGGGCCTTCCGGCGAGGTGCTCGGCCAGTCCATGGCGCGGCCTGGCCTCCCACAGCCGGCCGAGCTCAAGACCGACTGGATCCGCCCCAAAACCGGCCGGCGGGTGCGCAAACCAGGTGGCCATGGTTGGGTAGCTCGGCGGCACCGAGGGGAAGGGGTTGGGCGAGCTCACGTCCGAACTGCACGCCTGCAATGGCAGCAGCGGCGGCGGCAGCGAGGGGAAGAGTGGAGGGGGTGCGGCCGGAGGGAGGGGGCGGATAGAAAAAGGCCCGTCTTGTGCCACCGACGGGCGGGCCAGGGGAGGACACGCGCAGACAACCCGCGCGTCCGCGTGGTGTCCGTTTCACCCCAAAAGCGGCGCAAACTTGGGCCGCGGATGGGTCGAAAGCGGACACAAAGCAGACAAAAGTTCGTTTTCTCCTGCGCGCTGGGCCGCCTTTTTTGTCCCTTTTACCCCAAACGGACGGGGCCAGACAGGATAGGGTCGCATGGTGGAGTTGGCCTAAGGGATCAATGATCAACTTGTGTGTCCATGGGGTGCCCCCTCCCCCCAGGCGCGCCCAAGGGGGAGTCCTACTCCCGGTGGGAGTAGGATTCCCCTTCCCTAGTTGGAGTAGGAGAGGGAAGGAAGGGGGAGAAGGAGAGAAGGAAAGGGGGGCCGGCTCCCCTCCAATTCGGATTGGGCTTGGGGGGAGGGAGCCCCCACTTTGGCTGCCGCCTCCTCCTTTCCACTATGGCACATTAAGGCCCATTGACTCCTCGGGGGGTTCCGGTAACCCCCCGGTACTCCGGTATATGCCCGAACTCTCTCGAAACATTTCCGATGTCCAAACATAGTCATCCAATATATCGATCTTTATGTCTTGACCATTTCAAGACTCCTCGTCATGTCCATGATCACATCTGGGACTCCGAACTACCTTCGGCACATCAAAACACATAAACTCGTAATACTGATTGTCATTGAACGTTAAGCGTGCGGACCCTACGGGTTCGAGAACTATGTTGACATGACCGAGACACGTCTCTGTTCAATAACCAATAGCGGAACCTGGATGTTCATATTGGTTCCCACATATTCTACAAAGATCTGTGTCGGTCAAACCGCATAACAACATACGTTGTTCCCTTTGTCATCGGTATGTTACTTGCCCGAGATTCGATCGTTGGTATCTCAATACCTAGTTCAATCTTGTTACTGGCTAGTTTCTTTACTCGTTCCATAATGCTTCATCCCGCAACCAACTCATTAGTCAAATTGCTTGCAACGCTTATATTGATGTGCATTACCGAGAGGGCCCAGAGATACCTCTCCAACAATCGGAGTGACAAATCCTAATCTCGAGCTATGCCAACTCAACACACACCTTAGGAGACACCTACAGAGCACCTTTATAATCACCCAGTTACTTTGTGATGTTTGGTAGCACACAAAGTGTTCCTCCGGTATTCGGGAGTTGCATGATTTCATAGTCATAGGAACATGTATAAGTTATGGAGAAAGCAATAGCAACAAACTAAACGATCATCGTGCTAAGCTAACAGATGGGTAAAGTCAATCACATAATTCTCTAATGATTTTATTCCGTTAGTCAAATGAAAACTCATGCCTATGGTTAGGAAGCATAACCATCATTGATTCAACGAGCTAGTTAAGTAGAGGCATACTAGTGGCATTATGTTTGTCTATGTATTCACACATGTACTAAGTTTCCGGTTAATACAATTCTAGCATGAATAATAAACATTTATCATGATATAAGGAAATATAAATAACAACTTTATTATTGCCTCTAGGGAATATTTCCTCCAGTCTCCCACTTGCACTAGAGTCAATAATCTAGATTGTAATGATTCTAACACACATGGAGTCTTCGTGCTGATCATGTTTTGCTCGTGAGAGAGGCTTAGTCAATGGGTCCACAACATTCAGATCCGTATGTATCTTGCAAATCTCTATGTCTCCCTCCTTGACTTGATCGCGGATGGAATTGAAGCGTCTCTTGATGTGCTTGGTTCTCTTGTGAAATCTGGATTCCTTTGCCAAGGCAATTGCACCAGTATTGTCACAAAAGATTTTCATTGGACCCGATGCACTAGGTATGACACCTATATCGGATATGAACTCCTTCATCCAGACTCCTTCATTTGCTACTTCCGAAGCAGCTATGTACTCTGATTCACACGTAGATCCCACCACGACGCTCTGCTTGGAACTGCACCAACTGACAGCTCCACCATTTAATAAAAATACGTATCTGGTTTGTGACTTAGAGTCATATGGATTAGTGTCAAAGCTTGCATCAACGTAACCGTTTACAACGAGCTCTTTGTCACCTCCATAAACGAGAAACATATCCTTAGTCCTTTTCAGGTATTTCATGATGTTCTTGACCGTTGTCTAGTGATCCACTCTTGGATTACTTTGGTACCTCCCTACTAAACTAATAGCAAGGCACACATCATGTCTGGTACACAACATTGCATACATGATAGAGCCTATGGCTGAAGCATAGGGAACACCTTTCATTTTCTCTCTATCTTCTAAAGTGGTCGGGCATTGAGTCTGACTCAACTTCGCACCTTGTAACACATGCAAGAACCCTTTCTTTGCCTGATCCATTTTGAACTTCTTCAAAACTTTATCAAGGTATGTGCTTTGTGAAAGTCCGATTAAGCGTCTTGATCTATCTCTATAGATCTTGATTCCCAATATATAAGCAGCTTCACCAAGGTTTTTCATTGAAACATTCTTATTCAAGTATCCTTTTATGCTATTTAGAAATTCAGTATCATTTCCAATCAACAATATGTTATCTACATATAATATCCGAAATGCTACGGAGCTCCCACTCACTTTCTTGTAAATATAGGCTTCTCCAAAAGTTTGACGCCCCCGATTTAATCGTACACTAATCATACACGCAAATGTGTACGATCAAGATTAGGGACTCACGAGAAGATATCACAACACAACTCTACAAATAAAATAAGTCATACAAGCATCATATTACAAGCCAGGGGCCTCGAGGGCTCGAATACAAGAGCTCGATCATAGACGAGTCAGCGGAAGCAACAATATCTGTGTACAGACATAAATTAAACAAGTTTGCCTTAAGAAGGCTAGCACAAACTGGGATACAGATCGAAAGAGGCGCATGCCTCCTGCCTGGGATCCTCCTAAACTACTCCTGGTCGTCGTCAGCGGGTAGCACGTAGTAGTAGGCACCTCCGGTGTAGTAGGTGTCGTCGTTGAAGGTGGCGTCTGGATCCTGGGCTCCAACATCTGGTTGCGACAACCAGGTAGAAGGGATAGGGGGAAAAGAGGAAGAAAGCAACCGTGAGTACTCATCCAAAGTACTCGCAAGCAAGGAGCTATACTACATATGTATGCATTGGTATCAACTGGAATAAGGCTATTATATGTGGACTGAACTGCAGAAAGCCGGGATAAGGGGGATAGCTAGTCCTTTCGAAGACTACGCTTCTGGCAGCCTCCGTCTTGCAGCATGTAGAAGAGAGTAGACTGAAGTCCTCCAAGTATCATCACGTAGCATAATCCTAACCGATGATCCTCCCCTCGTTGCCCTGTGACAGAGCGATCACCGGTTGTATCTGGCACTTGGAAGGGTGTGTTTTATTAAGTATCCGGTTCTAGTTGTCATAAGGTCAAGGTACAACTCCAAGTCGTCCTGTTACCGAAGATCACGGCTATTCGAATAGATTAACTTCCCTGGAGGGGTGCACCACATAACCCAACATGCTCGATCCCATTTGGCCGGACACACGTTTCTGGGTCATGCCCGGCCGTGGAAGATCAACACGTCGCAGCCCCACCTAGGCACAACAGAGAGGCCAACACACCGGTCTGAACCTAAGCGCACAGGGGTCTGGGCCCAACGCCCATAGCACACCTGCACGTTGCGTACGCGGCTGGAGAGCAGACCTAGCAACCTCCATTTCAAAGGAAGTCACGTTACGCGGTCCAACCCGGCGCGCGCCGCTCAGTCGCTGGCGTCACGAAGTGCTTCGGCTGATACCACGATGTCGAGTGCCCATAACTTTCCCCGCGTAGATGGTTAGTGCGTATAGGCCAGTAGGCTAGTAGCCAGACTCAGATCAAATACCAAGATCTCGTTAAACGTGTTAAGTATCTGCGAACGCCGACCAGGGCTAGGCCCACCTCTCTCCTAGGTGGTCTCAACCTGCCCTGTCGCTCCGCCTCAAAGTAACAGTCGGGGGCCATCGGGAACCCAGGCCCACCTCTACCGGGATGGAGCCACCTGCCCCTTCAGTCCCCATCTCTGAACAGTATCACAGGTAATGTAACTGTGTAAAGTAAATTGTATATGCCCGTGATCACCTCCCGAAGTGATCACGGCCCAGTAGTATAGCATGGCAGACAGAAAAGAGTGTAGGGCCATAGATGGAACACTAGCATCCTATACTAAGCAGTAGGATAGCAGGTAATGGTAACAACAGTAGTAGCAAGGACAGGCTATGCATTAGGATAGGAATAACAAAAAGTAGTAACATGCTACACTACTCTAATGCAAGCAGTATAGAGAAGAGTAGGCGATATCTAGTGATCAAAAAAGGGGAGGGGGCTTGCCTGGTTGCTCTGGCAAGAGAGAGTGGTCGTCAACACCGTAGTCGTACTGGGTAGCAGCGGCGTCGGTCTCGGTGTCTAGCGAGAGAAGAGGGGGAAGAAACAATAAATATAATGCAAACAATTGCATGACGATGCATGACATGACAAAGCGTGATGCTAGGTGTGCCCTAACGCGGTACGAGGTGGTACCGGTGAAGGCGGGAAACATCCGGGAAATTATCCCCGGTGTTTCGCGTTTTCTGACAAACGAACCGGAGGGGGAAAGTTGCGTGTTCGCTATGCTAGGGATGCGTGGCGGACGAATGGGCTGCGTATTCGAATTCGTCTCGTCATTCTGAGCAACTTTCATGTATAAAGTATTTTCATCCGAGTTACGGATTATTTTATATTAATTTATAAGATTTAATCATTTTCTAGATTTCCTGGATTTAATTTAATTCGAAATTCATTTAAATAATAAATGCTATGGGTACACAGAAGTGTACCCAAAGAGGTGCTAGTGAGGCTGACAGGTGGGGCTAGTTGACTGAGTCAACTTCCCAGTCAGCAGATGCTGATAGTGGGGTCCAGGGGCTGAGTCAGCAGTCCAGTTGCAGTCAACATATGGACCGTTGACTGGTCAAACTGGCTGGTGGGACCCAGCTGTCATAGAGACAGTGTAAATTAATTGTTTGATTAATTTTAACAGATTAGGTGGGGGGCCACATGTCATTGACTTAGATAATTTTAAACAGGCTTTTAAAAGAAAAGGGTCCACATGTCATTTCTAGTTATTCAACTAACAGTTTTATTAGGTTCTATCTAATTACGTGGTTAGGGGATTGGTTAAACCGGGCAGGCCCACACGTCAGTGGGTCAACCCACTATTAGAACGTGCGTGTGTGCGTGCGCATGTGCCCGTGGGTGAGTTCAGAGGACGGCGGCGCGCACGGAGCCGGGTGCTCCGGCGACCAAAAGGGGCAGCCCGGGTGCCAAACGGATAAGCGGGAGGTGCCGCGTTCGAGCTGCCTTCGTCTATAGCTAGGAGCGGCTGAAACAGCCGGGGGCGACGACTACGGCGAAGCTAGCGGCAAACGGCGCTGGAGGGCATGGGAAGGAGGGGAAAAAGGCTGTGGAGGGCCGGAGGCTCACATCGGAAGCAGCAGGGTGTTCGATGGAGCCGGTAGAGGTCGGGGTCGAGCGGATCGACGACGAGGTTAGCGGCAGCGTCCGACGGTGTCGGAGCAGGGTGCGTCGGTCGATGAGGGGACTCCGGCGAGGGGAGCATGGCGAGGGAGGCCGGATCCGCGACGAGGCCTCCGGGGTCCGTCCCTCTCCGGCGAGGAGGCGGCTTGGCGCGGCACGGACGCGGAGGACCAGGCGGGTGCGGCCATGGCAGGAGCTTTTGCGTAACGGTGGCACGAGGACGACGATAGGCGGCGGATTCCCAGGCGCGGGCGCGGGGACCGCGGCGGCGGTGGGGCTCCGGTGCGGCAGAGGATGGGGTATCAGTCGGGGCAGTTGGGGTCAACCCCGATCTAGATTGGATCGGGGGAAGAGCGTAGTGGGGGGAGGGTGCGACGGGCTAGGGTTTCTGGTGGGGGGGAGGGAGGCCAAGTAGGCTAGGAGCGTGCGGGGGTGGGCCGGCAAGCCGCTCGGCCAACTGGGCCAAGGCCCAATCGGGGGGTGTTTCTTTTTTGTGTGTGTGTGTTTTTCTATTTTGTCCTTTTAACTTAGTTTCTATTTACTTTTAGTTTTAGTAAAATACAAAAATCGTACCTAATTTAGTAGAGGTAATTATGCCACTGTCACAAACATTTTGACACATTTAATACAGTAGTTTGTATTTGTTTATCATTATTTTTAAGAGCATTTAAATAATAGTTTTGCCGCCGATTTACTTATTATAGTGCAATTGAATATTCTACAGAAGTGTGGTTTCTCCACCAATAATTAGTATGGATTATTTGCCACATGCCAAACATTTTAATTTTAATGTTTGAAAACATTTACCGTTAGACTTAATCCAAATCTGAATTTGGATCATTCTGAACTAACGCGAGATTAGCAATAGTAATCGAGGTGACATGGCATCATTAGTAGAGATTACTGTAGCTTAATTATCCGGGCGTCACAATTCTCCTCCACTACAAGAAATCTCATCCCGAGATTTAAGAGGTGGGTAAGTGGTAGGTTCTGGCTACGAAATTCTAGCGAGTGTTCCCGGTCTTGGTTGCTCTTCTCGAAGAGGTCGATCCATAGCGTTGATGTCTTCATTTTGCTGCCTCGGGTCATCATGATGAATTCATCTTCCTTTCTTTGGGAACTCCATCGTACGTACGAAGGTCAAGGGGTAACTTCGGAAGAACGAACCGCTACAATGTTGCTTATCTGGTAGATAACATCAGGAAAGGTGGCGGAAAGTAACTCTCGAATTGATACTTAATAAATTATCGAGAGCAATGTAAGAAGGTGCAAAATGGAAGTTTCAAACCCATAGGCAATCGTTTGTTGCCTGAAACAAAGTGTGAACGGGGTTTTGAGCAATGGGAATAAGCATTGCATCAGATACTAAAATAGATCTGTAGGGAGGTGGTTCGTGAATTACCTACAAAGCCACGTGTGAGGAATAACGTTGGAAATAGGGGTGTACAAGAGAGTCAGGTTTCGATCCTGCGGAACTGTGGGTTATGGGCCGACCATGTGGGTTAAAAGTAGAAGGGGCGCTGACATTTTGCATGATCATGATAGCAAGGCATGTCAGAGAGTAACATGTTAGTTATGTCAGCAACAATGTCGGTACCAAGGGCGAGGGACGAAGAGAACCATTTTCCCGCTTGTTGAACGAGGCAGACCAATAGGCAAAGTTCTCGTCCATCGGTGGTTACCGGAATGCCGTCAACAAAAGCAACAGGGTCTTACTGATAGAGTTGTACAACGAGGTGCTTACTAAGCAGGGAATTATCACTGCTCAGTTAAGTCAGATTATAAGAAAGCTTAAACAAGACAATGGAAAGGAAAATGCGATTATCAGGTTTAAATAGAACAATGGAACTAAAAATGTGTATACACACATATTTCGGGGGTATATCCTTCCAAGGACAAGCGGAGCATGATATCCATGACAGGATAGAAAGTAGAAAACCATTTAGGTAAGGGGGGAGGAATCTCAAGATATTACCCATACAACGGTGTTAGGATAAATGATAAAGAAAATTTAGCATTGTGCTTCAAATGCACTTTTTGAAAATCGGACTACCACAGACATGCTTCGAGATAGCATTGACATGGTCATCACTTAAGGTTCGGAGTTTGGATGCACGAAGGATCCATCAGGAACAACTTGTAGAATAAGTCTTACGATTTCCTCACGGAAGAATGACTAACCTTGCCAAAAAGGAAATTATAACAATAGGGCCTCGGGACAGGTGTGCTAGGCACGACATCACCTTACTGGGTCACATAAAGACCAATGTTATAACTCTTGGAAATATGTTCCAACCATCATATCTAACTGAGATTCGGATCTGAATGGTGTTAGGATAACTCAGATTTCAGGATACCTGAGAAGAAAGTGCAACACAAATTTTCAAGATGACATTTTAAGATTCTCGGGAATTAAACTATGGAAGCGAGTTCCGCAACAGGAGTTCATCATTAAACCAAGGAGAGGATGAGGTGGCTGATAGGCTCAGCAACAAATCATCAAGATTTCCAAAGGATTGATTTCCACAATTATGTGAACAAGGAAATATCATTTGTCGGATCAAATGATATAATGATGTATGCTTGAGGGAAACATACACAACTGAAAAATGATAGAAGGGTGCACCCAGGAATCTGGACTAGGTAGCACGATCAATGTTCGAATGATGATTCAATAAGCAATAGACTTAGAATGGAACTGTAGACCAATAACTTCAAAGCAATAGGGTTGCTAGAAGTTTAGAATTTACACATCACAGACCATTTGTCGGTATTCCGGTTAGAATTAACACGGAGACCAAGAAATGAACGCAAAAGGCGAGAGATATTACTATATCAAGAATTCTCAAGAGGTGGTAAAATTACCACGACATTCTTGACATAAAAGGTGGTAATATTCCAAGATAAAGAAGAAAAAATGCTGGATAGCAAGGATCTCAAGGTATAACACAAAACGCGAATAAGTTTGTGTTGAATGGAAGGCAATAAAGTGGTCGGTGATAACACAAACCATTAAGGGGCGAGGATGGTATTTCTCATCAAGAATTCGACATATATCTTGGAAGAGCTCAGGATGTTGACGATGACCACGACACATTTGTCGAGAGATTTCATGAAGATGTAGTCGGTTGGCGATGACATCAAGTCAGATGATGATGCAGCGGAAGTCAAATAATACTTGAAGAAGAACTCATAATAAGTTATGCAGTTCCGTGATAATCTCGAGATACCAGAGGGGGTAATACTTGATGACAGATCAAAGTAGAGGTTGGACTAGGGTATTGCTCTACAGAAGACAAGCGCTTAAACTTGCACGCGAAATGGTATTTAAAGGAGAACATGGTCAGAACCACGATTGAAAAAGGTCAGATCCCAGATATAAGATGAACTTATACCAAAGGAATAATTTAATCTAAGAGAAGCTTTAGCGATAAGATCTACATCGTGTCTATGGGCATGAACACAAAGTTCAAGGTCGACTCCCACTTCTCCAATGCATAACCTTTCATTCACTTCTCACTTTCGAAGAAGTTGTAGTGTTGAAATTTCATCTGGCAAAATACCAGAAGTGTATGACCCGTGAAAACTTTCGAGTTCACACGGTTTTAGAGAAGGTTGTATAGGTTCAACCCATCGGGGTTTCTTAGAAACATATACCACAAGTTTCAAGAGTAAATATCACAAGCTCGAAAGTAGAGCATGGTTAGCAAAACAGAGGATACAATTTACCAAAGGTATCACATACCCATGGAGAGGCTCACAAGGTTATTGAATAGGAAGGACACTGCCGGATAATAATCCAACAAGGGGTCCTATGGTCTACAAAGGAGCTGATGCGAGTATCGGTACTCTATCTGAGGAAGATGGAATGAAAGGGCATCAGATTAGCATTTCCAAATCAAGGGATCAAAAGCCAACGCTCTCATTAAGAATGGATCAGTCGAATAGACTTAGGGGTACAATCGACGACAATTTGATTGGTCGATAACCAGCTCATGTTTAAAATGATGTGTGAGCCAGAAGGATGAATCATTGGATCTGATTGAGGATGGCGAGCATTCACAACATTTTGAATCAACGGACTCAAAATGATAATGACAAGGGATGCCAATAAAATTATAGACTTATGGGATTAACCATAATGCAAGCAAGTAAGAACTTCAAGAGTAATAGGTTACTCAGGATTTTCGGAAGTTCAAATAGTATTTTGAAGACTTTTGTGAAATACATGAACCAACTGGGGATGAGCAAATATCCGGTGAGTGCTAGTAATTACCCATAGTGGTATTCATGTGGCAAAGAAATCCAAGGCAGTAGGCACAAAGTATTCTTAGAACAATAGAGAGAATTTTGGGGCATCTTGTAATAACAAGATCAATGAGGAATTATTATATGAATGGCACGTGTACGTGGTTATCCATAGAGGTTTATCGATAGAAGGGAATTGCAAAAGCAACACGCACAAGGTCTCGACAGAATATCGGAGAGTATCTTCGAAATCTTCTAGTGCAGCCGGCGATCATCTGGACTGAAGGGGCTCTCCGGGAGAAAGTATTTTCGAGAACCTAAGTTAGATTTTTAGTAAATTCATTAAACCCGAATAGGAGAGAGTTTAGAGTCCCAGAGTAAAGGTCGAGGAGTAAAAGATCCTAGTACCACCCAATGGCGACGTGGGCCCGTAAGGCACACAGCCATGTTAGTAAAAGTTTTTTCAATGTCTAGACTCGACTTCGGCCAAGGAGTGTGGAAGGGGGATTCCTACAGGCAGTCGGCTCTGATACCAACTTTTTACGCCCCCGATTTAATCGTACATTAATCATACACGCAAATGTGTATGATCAAGATCAGGGACTCACGGGAAGATATCACAACACAACTCTACAAATAAAAAAGTCATACAAGCATCATATTACAAGCCAGGGGCCTCGAGGGCTCGAATACAAGAGCTCGATCATAGACGAGTCAGCGGAAGCAATAATATCTGAGTACAGACATAAGTTAAACAAGTTTGCCTTAAGAAGGCTAGCACAAACTGGGATACAGATCGAAAGAGGTGCATGCCTCCTGCCTGGGATCCTCCTAAACTACTCATGGTCGTCGTCAACGGGCAACACGTAGTAGTAGGCACCTCCGGTGTAGTAGGTGTTGTCGTCGAAGGTGGTGTCTGGATCATGGGCACCAACATATGGTTGCGACAACCAGGTAGAAGGGATAGAGGGAAAAGAGGGAGAAAGCAACCGTGAGTACTCATCCAAAGTACTCGCAAGCAAGGAGCTATACTACATATGTATGCATTGGTATCAACTAGAATAAGGCTATTATATGTGGACTGAACTGTAGAAAGCTGGGATAAGGGGGGATAGCTAGTCCTTTCGAAGACTACGCTTCTGGGAGCCTCCGTCTTGCAGCATGTAGAAGAGAGTAGACTGAAGTACTCCAAGTATCATCACGTAGCATAATCCTAACCGATGATCCTCCCCTCGTCGCCCTGTGAGAGAGCGATCACCGGTTGTATCTGGCACTTGGAAGGGTGTGTTTTATTAAGTATCCGGTTCTAGTTGTCATAAGGCCAAGGTACAACTCCAAGTCGTCCTGTTACCGAAGATCACGGCTATTCGAATAGATTAACTTCCCTACAGGGGTGCACCACATAACCCAACACGCTCGATCCCATTTGGCCGGACACACTTTTCTGGGTCATGCCCGGTCGCGAAAGATCAACACGTCGCAGCCCCACCTAGGCACAACAGAGAGGCCAGCACGCCGGTCTAAACCTAAGCGCACAGGGGTCTGGGCCCATCGCCCATAGCACACCTGCATGTTGCGTACGCGGCCGGAGAGCAGACCTAGCAACCTCCATTTCAAAGGAAGTCACGTTACGCGGTCCAACCCAGCGTGCGCCGCTCAGTCGCTGGCGTCACGAAGTGCTTCGGCTGATACCACGACATCGAGTGCCCATAACTTTCCCCACGTAGATGGTTAGTGCGTATAGGCCAGTAGCCAGACTCAGATCAAATACCAAGATCTCGTTAAACGTGTTAAGTATCTGCGAACGCCGACCAGGGCTAGGCCCACCTCTCTCCTAGGTGGTCTCAACCTGCCCTATCGCTCCGCCTCAAAGTAACAGTCGGGGGCCGTCGGGAACCCAGGCCCACCTCTACCGGGATGGAACCACATGCCCCTTCAGCCCCCATCTCCGAACAGTATCACAGGTAATGTAACTGTGTAAAGTAAATTCTATATGCCCGTGATCACCTCCCGAAGTGATCACGGCCCAGTAGTATAGCATGGCAGACGGACAAGAGTGTAGGGCCATAGATGGAACACTAGCATCCTATACTAAGCAGTAGGATAGCAGGTAATGGTAACAACAGTAGTAGCAAGGACAAGCTATGCATTAGGATAGGAATAACAAAAAGTAGTAACATGCTACACTACTCTAATGCAAGCAGTATAGAGAAGAGTAGGCAATATCTGGTGATCAAAAAGATGGGGGTGGCTTGCCTGGTTGCTCTGGCAAGAGAGAGTGGTCGTCAACACCGTAGTCGTACTGGGTAGCAGCGGCGTCGGTCTCGGTGTCTAGCGAGAGAAGAGGGGGAAGAAACAATAAATATAATGCAAACAATTGCATGACGATGCATGACATGACATAGCGTGATGCTAGGTGTGCCCTAACGCGGTACGAGGTGGTACCGGTGAAGGCGGGAAACATCCGAGAAATTATCCCCGGTGTTCCGCGTTTTCGGGCAAATGAACTGGAGGGGGAAAGTTGCGTGTTCGCTATGCTAGGGATGCGTGGCGGACGAACGGGCTGCGTATTCAAATTCGTCTCGTCGTTCTGAGAAACTTCCATGTATAAAGTATTTTCATCCGAGTTACGGATTATTTTATATTAATTTATAAAGATTTAATCATTTTCTAGATTTCCTAGATTTAATTTAATTCGAAATTCATTTAAATAATAAATGCTATGGGTACACAGAAGTGTACCCAAAGAGGTGCTAGTGTGGCTGAAAGGTGGGGCTAGTTGACTGAGTCAACTGCCCAGTCAGCAGATGCTGATAGTGGGGTCCAGGGGTTGAGTCAGCAGTCCAGTTGCGGTCAACATATGGACCGTTGACTGGTCAAACTGGCTGGTGGGACCCAGCTGTCATAGAGACAGTGTAAATTAATTGTTTGATTAATTTTAACAGATTAGGTGGGGGGCCACATGTCATTGACTTAGATAATTTTAAACAGGCTTTTAAAAGAAAAGGGTCCACATGTCATTTCCAGTTATTCAACTAACAGTTTTATTAGGTTCTATCTAATTACATGGTTAGGGGATTGGTTAAACCGGGCGGGCCCACATGTCAGTGGGTCAACCCACTATTAGAATGTGCGTGTGTGCGTGCGCGTGTGCCCGTGGGTGAGTTCAGAGGACGGCGGCGCGCGCGGAGCCGGGTGCTCCGGCGACCAAAAGGGGCAGCCCGGGTGCCAAACGGATAAGAGGGAGGCGCCACGTTCGAGCTGCCTTCGTTTGTAGCTAGGAGCGGCTGAAACAGCCGGGGGCGACGACTACGGCGAAGCTAGCGGCAAACGGCGCTGGAGGGCACGGGGAGGAGGGGAAAAAGGCTGTGGAGGGCCGGAGGCTCATAGCGGATCGACTACGAGGTTAGCGGCGGCATCCGACGGTGTCGGAGCAGGGGGCACCGGTCGATGAGGGGACTCCAGCGAGGGGAGCATGGCGAGGGAGGCCGGATCCGCGATGAGGCCTCCGGGGTCCGTCCCTCTCCGGCGAGGAGGCGGCTTGGTGCGGCACGGACGCGGAGGACCAGGCGGGTGCGGCCATGGCAGGAGCTTTTGCGTAACGGTGGCACGAGGACGACGATAGGCGGCGGATCCCCAGGCGCGGGAGCGGGGACGGCGGCGGCGGTGGGGCTCCGGCGCGGTAGGGGATGGGGTATCGGTCGGGGCAGTTGGGGTCAACCCCGATCTAGATCGGATCGGGGTAAGAGCGTAGTGGGGGGGGTGCGACGGGCTAGGGTTTGTGGTGGGGGGGAGGGAGGCCAAGTAGGCTAGGAGCGTGCGGGGGTGGGCCGGCAAGCCGCTCGGCCAACTGGGCCAAGGCCCAATCGGGGGGTGTTTCTTTTTTGTGTGTGTGTGTTTTTCTATTTCGTCCTTTTTAACTTAGTTTCTATTTATTTTTAGTTTTAGTAAAATACAAAAATCGTACCTAATTTAGTAGAGGTAATTATGCCACTGCCACAAACATTTTGAAACATTTAATATAGTAGTTTGTATTTGTTTATCATTATTTTTAAGAGCATTTAAATAATAGTTTTGCCGCCGATTTACTTATTATAGTGCAATTGAATATTCTACAGAAGTGTGGTTTCTCCACCAATAATTAGTATGGATTATTTGCCACATGCCAAACATTTTAATTTTAATGTTTGAAAACATTTACCGTTAGACTTAATCCAAATCTGAATTTGGATCGGTTCTGAACTAACGCGAGATTAGCAACAGTAATCGAGGTGACATGGCATCATTAGCAGAGATTACTATAGCTTAATTATCCGGGCGTCACAAAAAGTCTGTATAAAACCATATGCTTTAATTACACTATCAAAGCGTATATTCCAACGCCGAGAGGCTTGCACCAGTCCATAAATGGATCGCTGGAGCACACTTTGTTAGAACCTTTTGGATCGACAAAACCTTCTGGCTGCATCATATACAACTCTTCTTTAAGATATCCATTAAGGAATGCAGTTTTGACATCCATTTGCCAAATTTCATAATCATAAAATGCGGCAATTGCTAACACGATTCGGATGGACTTAAGCATCGCTACGGGTGAGAAGGTCTCATCATAGTCAACTCCTTGAACTTGTCAAAAACCTTCTGCAATAAGTCGAGCTTTGTAGACAGTAACATTACCACCAGCGTCAGTCTTCTTATTCAAGATCCATTTATTCTCTATGGCCTGCCAATCAACTGGCAAGTCAACCAAAGTCCACACTTTGTTCTCATACATGGATCCCATCTCAGATTTCATGGCCTCAAGCCATTTTGCGGAATCTGGGCTCATCATCGCTTCCTCATAGTTCGTAGGTTCATCATGGTCAAGTAACATGACCTCCAGAATAGGATTACCATACCACTCTGGTGCAGATCTTACCTTGGTTGACCTACGAGGTTCGGTAGTAACTTGATCAAAAGTTTCATGATCATCATCATTATCTTCCTCTCTTACTGGTGTAGGAATCACTGGAACTGATTTCAGTGATGAACTACTTTCCAATAAGGGAGCATGTACAATTACCTCATCATGTTCTACTTTCCTCCCACTCACTTCTTTCAAGAGAAACTCCTTCTCTAGAAAGGATCCATTCTTAGCAACGAATATCTTGCCTTCGGATCTATGATAGAAGGTGTATCCAACAGTCTTCTTTGGGTATCCTATGAAGACACATTTCTCCGATTTGGGTTCGAGCTTATCAGGTTGAAGTTTTTTCACATAAGCATCACAGCCCCAAACTTTAAGAAACGACAACTTGGGTTTCTTACCAAACCACAGTTCATAAGGTGTCGTCTCAACGGATTTAGATGGTGCCATATTTAACGTGAATGTATCCGTCTCTAAAGCATAACCCCAAAATGATAGCGGTAAATCAGTAATAGGCATCATAGATCGCACCATATCTAGTAAAGTACGATTACAACGTTCGGACACACCATTACGCTGTTGTGTTCCGGGTGGCGTGAGTTGCGGAACTATTCCGCATTGTTTCAAATGAAGACCAAACTTGTAACTCAAATATTCTCCTCCACGATCAGATCATAGAAACTTTTTTTCTTGTTACGATGATTTTCCACTTCACTCTGAAATTCTTTGAACTTTTCAAATGTCTTAGACTTATGTTTCATTAAGTAGATATACCAATATCTTCTCAAATCATCTGTGAAGGTGAGAAAATAACGATATCCGCCGCGAGCCTCAATGTTCATTGGACCACATACATCAGTATGTATGATTTCCAATAATTATGTTGCTCGCTCCATTGTTCCGGAGAACAGAGTTTTAGTCATCTTTCCCATGAGGCATGGTTCACAAGTACCAAGTGATTCATAATCAAGTGATTCCAGAAGTCCATCAGAATGGAGTTTCTTCATGCGCTTTACACCAATATGACCCAAACGGCAGTGCCACAAATAAGTTGCACTATCATTATCAACTCCGCATCTTTTGGCTTCAATACTATGAACATGTGTATCACTACTATCAAGATTTAGTAAAAATAGACCAATCATCAAGGGTGCATGACCATAAAAGATATTACTCATATAAATAGAACAACCATTATTCTCTGATTTGAATGAATAACCATCTCGCATCAAACAAGATCTAGATATAATGTTCATGCTGAGCGCTGTCATAAAATAACAATTATTTAGGTCTAAAACTAATCCTGAAGGTAGATGTAGAGGTAGCGTGCCGACCGCGATCACATCCACTTTGTAACCATTTCCCACGCGCATCGTCACCTTGTCCTTAGCCAATCTTCGCTTAATCCGTAGCCCCTGTTTCGAGTTGCAAATGTTAGCAACTGAACCAGTATCAAATACCCAGGCACTACTGCAAGGATTACTAAAGTTCACATCAATAACATGTATATCAAATATACCTTTCACTTTACCATCCTTCTTCTCCGCCAAATACTTGGGGCAGTTCCGCTTCCAGTGACCAGTCCCTTTGCAGTAGAAGCACTCAGTCTCAGGCTTAGGTCCAGACTTGGGTTTCTTCACTTGAGCAGCAACGGGCTTGCTGTTTGATGACCCATAAGTGTAGGGGATCTATTGTAGCTTTTCGATAAGTAAGAGTGTCGAACCCAACAAGGAGCAAAAGGAAATGATAAGAAGTTTTTAGTAAGGTATTCGCCGCAAGCACTAAAATTATCGGTAACAGATAGTTTTGTGATAAGGTAATTTGTAATGAGTAGCAAGTAATAAAAGTAAGTAAGGTGCAGCAAGATGGCCCAATCCTTTTTGTAGCAAAGGACAAGCCTGGACAAACTCTTATATGAAGGAAAGCGCTCCCGAGGACACATGGGAATTATCGTCAAGCTAGTTTTCATCACGTTCATATGATTCACGTTCGGTACTTTGATAATTTGATATGCAGGTGGACCGGTGCTTGGGTACTATCCTTACTTGGACAAGCATCCCACTTATGATTAACCCCCATTGCAAGCATCCGCAACTACAACAGAAGTATTAAGGTAAACCTAACCATAGCATGAAACATATGGATCCAAATCAGCCCCTTACGAAGCAACGCATAAACTGGGGTTTAAGCTTCTGTCACTCTAGCAACTCATCATCTACTTATTACTTCCCAGTGCCTCCCTCTAGGCCCAAACAATGGTGAAGTGTCATGTACTCGACGTTCACATGACACCACTAGAGGGATGACAACATACATCTCATCAAAATATCGAACGAATACCAAATTCACATGACTACTAATAGCAAGACTTCTCCCATGTCCTCAGGAACAAACATAACTACTCAAAAATCATATTCATGTATATAATCAGAGGGGTATTAATATGCATAATGGATCTGCGCATATGATCTTCCACCAAGTAAACCAACTAGCATCAACTACAAGGAGTAATCAACACTACTAGCAACCCACAGGTACCAATATGAGGTTTGGATACAAAGATTGGGTACAAGAGATGAACTAGGGTTTGAGATGAGATGGTGTTGGTGAAGATGTTGATAGAGATTGACCCCCTCCCGATGATAGGATCGTTGGTGATGACGATGGTGATGATTTCCCCCTCCCGGAGGGAAGTTTCCCCGGCAGAACAGCTCTGCCGGAGCCCTAGATTGGTTCCGCCAAGGTTCCGCCTCGTGGCGGCGGATTTTCTTCCCAAAAGCTTGCTTATGATTTTTCCTCGGACGAAAGACCTCATATAGCAGAAGATGGGCATCAAAGGGCCACCAGGGGGTTCACGAGGCAGGGGGCGCGCCCAGGGGGTAGGGCGTGCTCCCCCATCCTCGTGGCTGGTGGGTGGCCCGCCTCTGGTACTTCTTGCGCCCAATATTTTTTATATATTATGAGAAGTGCTCCCGTGGAGTTTTAGGACTTTTGGAGATGTGCAGAATAGGTCTCTAATATTTGTTACTTTTACAGCCCAGAATTCCAACTGCCGGCATTCCCCCTCTTCATGTAAACCTTGTAAAATAAGAGAGAATAGGCATAAGTATTGTGACATAATGTGTAATAACAGACCAAATGCAATAAATATCAATATAAAAGAATGATGCAAAATGGATGTATCAACTCCCCCAAGCTTAGATCTCGCTTGTCCTCAAGCGGAAGTCGAAATCGAAAGATATGTCCACGTGTTTGGAGATAGAGGTGTCGATAAAAATAAAATACGGACATGAGGGCATTATGATCATTCTTAGAATAGCAATATATATATATATTGTCATATGATCTCTTATGTTAAATTAACAATTTAATCACAATTTCAAGTATGAATCATAAACTTCATTAAAAGCTAACAAACTCTAATCTCGGTCATTGAGGCAATTGCTATTTATCATAACATAGGGAAGAGTCAATATAAGAGCTTTTCAGCAACTCCACAGACTCAACTATCATTTAGTCTTTCACAATTGCTAACACTCACGCAATATTTATGGGTATGGAGGAGTTTTAATCGAACACAGAGATAGATAGGGGCTTATAGTTTTGCCTCCCAATGTTTTACCTCAAGGGTAATGTCAACAATAATAGCTCATGCAGACTCACATCCAATTAGCTATATGTATCTGGATCTTTCCAACACATTGTGCTTGCCAAAGGATAAAATGTAAAAAGGAAAGGTGAAGATCACCATGACTCTTATATAAGGTAGAAGATAAAAGTAAAAAATAGGCCCTTCGCAGAGGGAAGCAGAGGTTGTCATGCGCTTTTGTGGTTGGATGCACAAAATCTTAATCCAAAAGAACGTCACATAATATTGCCACTTGTGATATGGACCTTTATTATGCAGTTCGTCGCTTTTATTTCTTCCACATCACAAGATGGTATAAAGCTTATTTTCTCCACATTAATAAGTCATACATATTTAGAGAGCAATTTTTATTGCATGCACCGATGAAAACTTACTTGAAGGATCTTACTCAATCCATAGGTAGGTATGGTGGACTCTCATGGAAAAAACGGGTTTAGGGATATTTGGAAGCACAAGTAGTATCTCTACTTGGTGCAAAGAAATTGGCTAGCATGAGAGGGAAAGGCAAGCTCAACATGTTGGATGATCCATGACAATATAATTTATCTCAGATGTAAGAAAACATAACCCATTACGTTGTCTTCCTTGTCCAACGTCAACTCTTTAGCATGTCATACTTTAATGAGTGCTCACAATCATAAAAGATGTCCAAGATAGTGTATTTATATGTGAAGACCTCTCTTTCTTTATTACTTCCTATTAATTGCAATGATGACCAAAACTATGTTTGTCAACTCTCAGCAACTTTTATTCATCATACTCTTTATATGTGAGCTCATTACTCTCCATAAGATCCATATGATCTCTTTATTTCTTTTTATTCTTTCTCTTTTATTTTATTCCCTCAAGATCATAGCAAGATAATCAAGCCCTTGACTCAACACTAATCTTTATTATATATAGCTCACGGACTAGATTACACAAGAAGATCATAAAGCAAAACTCACAACTAGATCATACTAAAACTTTATTCTACTAGATCAGGATATTATCAAAAGGATCGAACTAAAAAATGGTAAAGATACTTGGCAGTTGCCAAGGGGATTGCCGATACCCATGTGATTGTGTGTCCTTCTTCGGGGGTGGTGATGTGATATTCTTGGCGATGATGCCCCTCAGGATACGATTCTCTTTCTCGAGCTTATTGACTTGCTGCTTGAGGTTCATTATTTCCTTACGGAGCTTGCCAATGACGGCTAAAGCTCCTTTCACCCAAGGATGTTGCATAGCTGCGGGAGAACAAGTAACACTCTTTTTCATATTTTCATAAGAGAGAAATCTAACATTGGAAGGGATGACCGAGTTTGGAATAGCTGAGCTCTGTAGTTCCCCCATCGGGAATCCTGCCCGGAAACGAGAAGTAACTTCTTGGTTCTCCTCCATCGCATATATCCTTTTCAAGTCAGCTTCCATCTCTTCCTCCGTAAAGGGCCCAAAGTGATAGGCATCACTGTTTGCCCCTGGACCTGGTGTCGGATGAGACACCCGACTCTCCCCGATTGACTCTTGAGAGGACATCTTGGTCTGATCTGCAGCAGAAATAGCTCGAAACAAAGACATGAGATATTTGCGTGATACGGAGGTCAAAACCTTTGGGAGATTATATAATGAATTTTTACCGACTAAAAGAAGTATCGTGCAAGAAAATGGAGTCCGGAGAGCGCACGAGGTGCCCACGAGGCAAGGGGGCGCGTCCAGGGGATAGGGCGCGCCCTCCACCCTCGTGTAAGACTCGTGTCCTTTCCGGTCTGCTTCTTATTTTCCTATTTTTTATATATTCCAAAACGGAGAAATATTGCCATTAGAACTGTTTTGGAGTCGGTTTACTTACCGTACCACGTACCTATTCCTTTTCGGAGTCTAAAACGTTCCGGAAAGTGTCCCTTATGTATTCCTCTGGGGTTACGATTTCAATAATATTAGTTTCAACATTTATAGGATTACCTGAGATATAATGTTTGATTCTTTGGCCGTTCACCACCTTCCGATTTGTGCCTTCGAAGTTGTTAATTTTCATGGCACCAGAACGATAGACCTCCTGGATAACGTAAGGACCTTCCCATTTAGAGAGAAGTTTGCCTGTAAAAAATCTTAAACGAGAGTTCTATAGCAATATGATGACCCACAAGTATAGGGGATCTATCTAGTCCTTTTGATAAGTAAGAGTGTCAAACCCAACGAGGAGCAGAAGGAAATGATAAGCGGTTTCCAGCAAGGTATTCTCTGCAAGTACTGAAATAAGTGGTAACAGATAGTTTTGTGATAAGATAATTTGTAATGAGCAACAAGTAACAAAAGTAAATAAAGTGCAGAAAGGTGGCCCAATCCTTTTTGTAGCAAAGGACAAGCCTGGACAAACTCTTATATGATGTAAAGCGCTCCCGAGGACACATGGGAGTATCGTCAAGCTAGTGTTCATCACGTTCATATGATCCGCGTTCGGTACTTTGATAATTTGGTATGTGGGTGGACCGGTGCTTGGGTGCTGCCCTTACTTGGACAAGCATCCCACTTATGATTAACCTCTATTGCAAGAATCCGCAGCTACAACAGAAGTATTAAGGTAAACCGAACCATAACATGAAACATATGGATCCAAATCAGCCCCTTACGAAGCAACGCATAAACTAGGGTTTAAGCTTCTGTCACTCTAGCAACCCATCATCTACTTATTAATTCCCAATTCCTTCCTCTAGGCCCAAATAATGGTGAAGTGTCATGTAGTCGACGTTCACATAACACCACTAGAGGAGAGACAACATACATCTCATCAAAATATCGAACGTATACCAAATTCACATGACTACTAATAGCATGACTTCTCCCATGTCCTCAAGAACAAAAGTAACAACTCACAAAGCATAAACATGTTCATAATCAGAGGGGTATTAATATGCATATAGGATCTGAACATATGATCCTCCACCAATTAAACCAAGGAGCATCAACTACAAGGAGTAATTAACACTAATTGCAACCTACTAGCACCAATCCCGGACTTTGAGACAAGAATTGGATAAAAGAGATGAACTAGGGTTTTGAGAGGAGATGGTGCTGATGAAGATGTTGATGGAGATTGCCCTCTCCCGATGAGAGGAGCGTTGGTGATGACGATGGCGATGATTTCCCCCTCCGGGAGGGAAGTTTCCCCGGAAGAACAGCTCCGCCAGAGCCCTAAATTGGTTCCACCAAGGTTCTACCTCGTCGCGGCGGAGTTTCGTCCGAGAAGATGGCTTATTATTTTTTTCCCATCGAAAGACTTCATATAGCAAAAGATGGCCACCGGAGGGCCACCATGGGGCCCATGAGGTAGGGGGCACGCCCAGGGGGGTAGGGCGCGCCCCCACCCTCGTGGGCAGGGTGTGGCCCCCCTGGTGAGTTTCTTCCGCTGAGTATTTTTTATATATTTGGAAAACATCTTCCGTGAAGTTTTAGGACTTTTGGAGCTGTGCAGAATAGGTCTCTAATATTTGCTCCTTTTCCAGCCCAGAATCCCAGCTGCCGGCATTCTCCCTCTTTATGTAAACCTTGTAAAATAAGAGTGAATAGGCATAAGTATTGTGACATAATGTGTAATAACATCCCATAATGCAATAAATATTGATATAAAAGCATGATGCATAATGGACATATCAACTCCCCCAAGCTTAGACCTTGCTTGTCCTCAAGCGAAAAGCCGAAATCAAAAAATATGTCCACATGTTTAGAGATAGAGGTGTCGATAAAAATAAAATACGGACATGAGGGCATCATGATCATTCTTAGAACAACAACTCATATAATTCTTTGTCATGTAATCTCTAATGCTAGAGTAATAATTCAATCACAATATCAAGTATGAATCGTAAACTTCATTGAAAACTAACAAACTACAATCTCAGTCATTGAAGCAATTGCAATTTATCATAACATAGGAAAGAGTCAATGTATAAGAGCTTTTTAGCAAGTCGACATACTCAACTATCATATAGTATTTCACTATTGCTAACACTCACACAAAACTTATGGGTATGAAGTTTTAATCGGACACAGAGAAAGATAGGGGCTTATAGCTTTGCCTCCTAATGTTTTACCTCAAGGGTAATGTCAATAGTAATAGTTCATGAAAACTCACATCCAATTAGCCATATATACCAGGATCTTTCCAACATATTGTGCTTGCAAAAGGATAAAGTGTAAAAAGGAAGGGTGAAAATCACCGTGACTCTTATGCAATGTTGGAGATAAAAGTAAAAGATAGGCCCTTCGCAGAGGGAAGCAGAGGTTTTCATGCGCTTTTATGGTTGGATGCACAAAATCTTAGTGCGAAAGAACGTCACTTTATATTGCCACTTGTGATATGGACCTTTATTGTCCAGTCTGTCGCTTTTATTACTTCCATATCACACGATCGTATAAAGCTTATTTCCTCCACACCAATCAATCGTACATATTTAGAGAGCAATTTTTATTGCTTTGCACTGATGACAACTTACTTGAAGGATCTTATTCAATCCATAGGTAGATATGGTGGACTCTTATGGCAAGACTGGTTTGAGGGTATTTGGAAGCACAAGTAGTATCTCTACTTGGTGCAATGAATTTGGCTAGCATGAGGGGGAAAGGCAAGCTCATCATGTTGGAAGATCCAAGACAATATAATTTATCTCATATGTAAGAAAACATAACCCATTATGTTGTCTTTCTTGTCCAATGTCAACTCTTTAGCATGTCATATTTTAATGAGTGCTCACAATCATAAAAGATGTCCAAGATAATATATTTATATGTGAAGACCTCTCTTTCTTTATTACTTCATATTAATTGCAACGATGACCAAAAGTGTGTTTGTCAACCCTCAACAACTTTTATTCATCATACTCTTTCTATGTGAGCTCATTACTCTCCATAAGACTCATATGATCTCTTTGTTTTTTTATTTCTTTCTCTTTTCTTTTATTCACTTAGGATCATGGAAAAATAATCAAGCCCTTGACTCAACACTAATCTTTATTATATAGCTCACGAACTCGATTACATAGAAGGATAATAAAGCCAAACTCACAACTAGATCATACTAAGAACTTTTATTCTACTAGATCAAGATATTACCAAAAGGATCAAACTAAGAAAAATGGTAAAGATAAAGTGATGGTGATACGATAGCGGGGCACTCCCCCAAGCTTGGAAGTTGCCAAGTGGAGTGCCCATACCAGATACTCAATTCTTCTTTGTTGATGGAGACGGTGGTGATTTTGTTGATGGCGTAGGCTTGTCGTCCTTCTTCCAAGGCATAGGCTCACCATCATAGAAAGATAACCAAGTCCCCGGGATCCTCATATCTGTAGCCAAACTCATCCTTTTGAATCTATATTCATACTCACAGTTTTGGTTTTGCAGGTCATAAATTTGAGCTTGAAGGTGCTCAATTTTCTCGTGAAGCTTGAAGGTGGTCTCCCCGATGTTGTCGGCATCCAGCTTGTGTTTGTTGGTGAATTCTGCGATCACATGTGGTTGGAGTTGAGTCCACGCTCCACCATCCCCTGACACTTGAAAACTTGTTGCTCCATTGCTTCGAGCCTCGTCTCCACGCTTCCGGTCCCATACGGTCCCTCGGCATCACGTATGTGCAACAACCCATCATGCATCTCAATGGTTTGAGGGTGTATCTGCACCTCCGTGAGGTAAGGGTTGGTGACCTTCTCAAAAAACTTGTCCTTGGGAGCACTTGGAGACGCCATGATAATCTAGATCTGTCAGAAAAACAGCTCGAAACAAAGACAGGAGAATTTTGCGTGATACGGGAGTCAAAACCCCCGGGATATTATATAATGAATTTTTACTGACCAAAATACATGCCGTGTATGAAAACGGAGTCCGGAGAGCACACGAGGTACCCAAGAGGTAGGGGGCACGCCCAGTAGGTTAGGGCGCGCCCTCCACCCTCGTGGAGCCCTCGTGTCCTTCCCGGACTGCTTCTTATTTTTCTACTTTTCTAAATATTCCAAAACGGAGAAATATTTCCTTAAAAACTGTTTTGGAGTCGGTTTACTTACCGTACCACACACCTATTCCTTTTCCGAGTCTGAAACGTTCCGGAAAGTGTCCCTTATGTATTCCTCCGGGGTTACGGTTTCAATAACATTGGTTTCAACATTTATGGGATTACCTGAGATATAATGTTTGATTCTTTGACCGTTCACCACCTTAGGATGTGTGCCTTCGAAGTTGTTGATTTTTATGGCACCGGAACAGTAGACCTCCTCGATAACGTAGGGACCTTCCCATTTAGAGAAAAGTTTTCCTGCAAAAAATCTTAAACGAGAGTTGTATAGCAATACATAATCACCTACATTAAACTCACGCTTTTGTATCCTTTTGTCATGCCATCTTTTAACTTTTTCTTTAAAAAACTTGGCATTTTCGTAGGCTTGGGTTCTCCATTCATCAAGTGAGCTAATATCAAATAACCTCTTCTCACCGGCAAGTTTAAAATCATAATTAAGTTCTTTAATAGCCCAATAAGCCTTGTGTTCTAATTCGAGAGGTAAGTGACATGCTTTTCCATAGACCATTTTATACGGAGACATGCCCATAGGATTTTTATATGCAGTTCTATAGGTCCGTAATGCATCATCAAGTTTCTTGGACCAATTCTTTCTAGACCTATTAACAGTCTTTTGCAAAATTAATTTGAGTTCTCTATTACTCAATTCTACTTAACCACTAGACTGAGGGTGATAAGGAGATGCAATTCTATGATTAACATCATATTTAGCGAGCATTTTACGAAAAGCACCATGAATAAAATGTGAACCACCATCAGTCATTAAATATCTAGGGACTCCAAATCTTGGAAAAATAACTTCTTTAAGCATTTTAATAGAAGTGTTATGATCAGCACTACTAGTTGGAATAGCTTCTACCCACTTAGTAACGTAATCAACAGCAACTAAAATATGTGTGTAACCATTAGAGGAAGGAAAAGGTACCATATAGTCAAAGCCCCAAACATCAAATGATTTAATAACAAGTAAATAATTCATAGGCATTTCTTGACGTCTACTAATATTACCAATTCTTTGACATTCATCACAAGATAAGACAAACTTACGGGCATCCTTGAAAAGAGTAGGCCAATAAAAACCAGATTGCAGTACCTTATGTGCAGTTCTATCTCTAGCTTGGTGTCCTCCATAAGCTTCGGAGTGACACTTGCGTAGGATCTGTTCCTGTTCATGCTCAGGTACACAACGTCTAATAACACCATCCACTCCTTCTTTATAAAGATGCGGGTCATCCCAAAAGTAATGCCTTAAATCATAGAAGAATTTTTCTTTTGCTGGTATGTGAAACTAGGTGGTATAAACTTAGCAACAATGTAATTAGCATAATCAGCATACCATGGAGCAGTATGAGAAGAATTTATGACATTTAATTGCTCATCAGGAAAGCTATCATCAATAGGTAGTGGGTCATCAAGCACATTTTCTAACCTAGACAAGTTGTCTGCAACGGGGTTCTCAGCTCCTTTTCTATCAACAATATGTAAATCAAATTCTTGTAGCAAGAGAACCCATCTAATAAGTCTAGGTTTAGCATCTTTCTTTTCCATGAGATATTTAATAGCAGCATGATCAGTGTGAATAGTTACTTTAGAATAAACAATATAAGGTCTAAACTTATCACAAGCAAATACAACTTTAAAGAATTCTTTTTCAGTAGTAGCATAATTTCTTTGAGCATTGTCTAGAGTTTTACTAGCATATTGAATAACATTTAGTTTCTTATCAACTCTTTGTCTTAGAACAGCACCTACAACATAATCACTAGCATCACACATAATTTCAAAGGGTAAATTCCAATCAGGTGGCTGAACAATAGGTGCAAAAATCAATGCTTTCTTAAGTATTTCAAATGCTTCTACACAATCATCATCAAAGACAAATGGTATATCTTTTTGTAATAAATTAGTCAGAGGCCGAGAGATTTTTGAGAAGTCCTTAATGAACCTCCTAAAAAAACCGGCATGACCAAGGAAACTTCTTATACCTTTGATGTCCTTGGGACATGGCATCTTTTCAATAGCATCAACCTTAGCTTTATCAACTTCAATACCTCTTTCAGAAACTTTATGCCCCAAGACAATACCTTCATTAACCATAAAGTGGCACTTTTCCCAATTCAAGACAAGATTAGTTTCTTCACATCTCTGCAAAACTCGATCAAGGTTGCTCAAGAAATCATCAAAAGAAGATCCATAGACAGAAAAGTCGTCCATGAAAACCTCACAAATCTTTTCACAAAAGTCAGAGAATATAGCCATCATGCATCTTTGAAAGGTAGCAGGTGCATTACATAAATCAAAAGGCATATGTCTATAAGCAAAAGTACAAAAAGGGCAAGTAAAAGTAGTCTTTGATTGATCTTTGGCTGACACAGGTATTTGAGAGAAACCAGAATAACCATCTAGAAAGCAAAAATGTGTGTGTTTGGACAATCTTTCTAGCATTTGATCGATAAAACGTAAGGGGTAATGATCTTTTTTAGTAGGCTTATTTAATTTTTGGAAATCAATTACCATCCTATAACCTGTAATAATTCTTTGAGGAATCAATTCATCTTTATCATTAGGAACAACAGTAATACCTCCCTTCTTAGGGACACAATGGACACGGCTTACCCACTGACTATCAGCAACGGGATAAATTATACCTGCCTCAAGGAGCTTGAGTATCTCCTTTCTTACCACTTCTTTCATTTTAGGATTCAGCCGACGTTGATGATCACGAACTGTTTTAGCATCTTCTTCCAAATTAATTTTATGTTGACATAGAGTGGGACTAATGCCCTTAAGATCATCAAGAGTGTACCCAATAGCAGCACGATGCTTCTTCAAAGTTTTCAATAATATCTCTTCTTCATGCTCTGAAAGGTTAGCACTAATAATAACAGGAAATATCTTTTTCTCATCAAGATAAGCATATTTAAGAGTATCGGGTAATGGTTTAAGCTCAAACACGGGATCACCCTTGGGTGGAGGAGGATCCCTGATGACCCACAAGTATAGGGGATCTATCGTAGTCCTTTCGATAAGTAAGAGTGTCGAACCCAACGAGGAGCAGAAGGAAATGATAAGCGGTTTCCAGCAAGGTATTCTCTGTAAGTACTGAAATAAGTGGTAACAGATAGTTTTGTGATAAGATAATTTGTAACGAGCAACAAGCAACAAAAGTAAATAAGGTGCAGCAAGGTGGCCCAATCCTTTTGTAGCAAAGGACAAGCCTGGAAAAACTCTTATATGATGTAAAGCGCTCCCGAGGACACATGGGAATATCGTCAAGCTAGTTTTCATCACGCTCATATGATTCGCGCTCGGTACTTTGATAATTTGGTATGTGGGTGGACTGGTGCTTGAGTGCTTCCCTTACTTGGACAAGCATCCCACTTATGATTAACCTCATTGCAAGCATTCGCAAATACAACCAAAGTATTAAGGTAAACCTAACCATAGCATGAAACATATGGATCCAAATCAACCCCTTACGAAGCAACGCATAAACTGGGGTTTAAGCTTCTGTCACTCTAGCAACCCATCATCTACTTATTACTTCCCAATGCCTTCCTCTAGGCCCAAACAATGGTGAAGTGTCATGTAGTCGATGTTCACATAACACCACTAGAGGAGAGACAACATACATCTCATCAAAGTATCGAACGAATACCAAATTCACATGACTACTAATAGCAAGACTTCTCCTATGTCCTCAGGAACAAAAGTTACTACTCACAAAGCATAAACATGTTCATAATCAGAGGGGTATTAATGTGCATATAGGATCTGAACATATGATCTTCCACCAATTAAACCAACTAGCATCAGCTACAAGGAGTAATTAACACTACTCGCAACCTACTAGCACCAATCCCGAACTTGGAGACAAGAATTGGATACAAGAGATAACTAGGGTTTTGAGATGAGATGGTGCTGATGAAGATGTTGATGGAGATTGCCCTCTCCCGATGAGAGGAGCGTTGATGATGACAATGGCGATGATTTCCCCCTCCGGGAGGGAAGTTTCCCCGGCAGAACAGCCCCGCCAGAACCCTAGATTGGCTCCGCCAAGGTTCTGCCTCGTGGCGGCAGAGTTTCGTCCGAGAAGATGGCTTATGGTTATTTTCCCATCGAAAGAGTCCATATAGCATAAGATGGTCACCGGAGGGCCACCAGGGGGCCCACGAGGTAGGGGGCGCGCCCAGGGGGGTAGGGCACGCCCCCACCCTAGTGGGCCGGGTGTGGCCCCCTGGTGAAGTTCTTGTGCTCAATGTTTTTTATATATTTGGAAAACATCATCTGTGAAGTTTCAAGACTTTTGGAGCTATGCAGAATAGGTCTCTAATATTTGCTCCTTTCCAACCAGAACCCCAGCTGCCGGCATTCTCCCTCTTTATGTAAACCTTGTAAAATAAGAGATAATAGGAATAAGTATTGTGACATAATGTGTAATAACAGCCCATAATGCAATAAATATTGATATAAAATCATGATGCAAAATGGACATATCAACTACCCCAAGCTTAGACCTCGCTTGTCCTCAAGCGAAAAGACGAAATCGAAAAATATGTCCACATGTTTAGAGATGAAGGTGTCGATAAAAATAAAATACGCACATGAGGGCATCATGATCATTCTTAGAGCAGCAACTTATATAATTCTTGTCATATGATATCTTACGCTAGAGTAACAATTTAATCAAAATATGAAGTATGAACCGTAAACTTCATTGAAAACTAAAAAACTATAATCTCAGTCATTGACGCAATTGCAATTTATCATAACATAGGAAAGAGTCAATGTATAAGAGCTTTTCAGCAAGTCCACATACTCAACTATCATATAGTGTTTCACAATTGCTGACACTCACGCAATACTTATGGGTATGAAGTTTTAATCGGACATAGAGAAAGATATGGGCTTATAGCCTTGCCTCCCATGTTTTACCTCAAGGGTAATGTCAACAGTAATAGTTCGTGAAAACCCACATCAAATTAGCCATATATACCAGGATCTTTCCAACATATTGTGCTTGCCAAAGGATAAAATGAAAAAAGGAAGCGTGAAGATCACCTTGACTCTTTTGCAGTATAGGAGATAAAAGTAAAAGATAGGACCTTCGCAGAGGGAAGCAGAGGTTGTCATGCACTTTTATGGTTGGATGCACAAAATCCTAATGCGAAAGAACGTCACTTTATATTGCCACTTGTGATATGGACCTTTATTATGCAGTTTGTCTCTTTTATTACTTCCATATCACACGATCGTATAAAGCTTATTTCTTCCACACCAATCAATCATACATATTTAGAGAGCAATTTTTTATTGCTTGCACCGATGAAAACTTACTTGATGGATCTTACTCAACCCGTAGGTAGGTATGGTGGACTCTCATGGCAAAACTGGTTTAAGGGTATTCGGAAGCACAAGTAGTATCTCTACTTGGTGCAATGAATTTGGCTAGCATGAGGGGGAAAGGCAAGCTCAACATGTTGGAGGATCCAAGACAATATAATTTATCTTAGATGTAAGAAAACACAACCCATTACATTGTCTTGCTTGTCCAATGTCAACTCTTTAGCATGTCATATTTTAATGAGTGCTCACAATCATAAAAGATGTCCAAGATAGTATATTTATATGTGAAGACCTCTCTTTATTTATTACTTCCTATTAATTGCAATGATGACCAAAACTATGTTTGTCAACTCACAACAACTTTTATTCATCATACTCTTTCTATGTGAGCTCATTACTCTCCATAAGAGTCACATGATCTCTTTGTATCTTTTTATTTCTTTCTCTTTTCTTTTATTCACTTAGGATCATGGCAAAATAATCAAGCCCTTGACTCAACACTAATCTTTATTATATAGCTCATAGACTTGATTACGTAGAAGGATAATAAAGCAAAACTCACGACTAGATCATACTAAGAACTTTTATTCTACTAGATCAGGATATTACCAAAAGGATCGAACTAAGAAAAACGGTAAAGATAAAAGTGATGGTGATACGATACCAGGGCACTCCCCCAAGCTTGGTAGTTGCCAAGTGGAGTGCCCATACCCCTATGGTTATATCTCTCTTTTTGTGGATGGTGATGTGGTGTTCTTGGCGATGATGCCCCTCAGGATATGATTCTCCTCCTCAAGCTTGTTGACTTGCTGCTTGAGGTCCATTATTTCCTTCCGGAGTTTTCCTGTAACAGCCAAAGCTCCCTGCACCCAAGGGTGCTGCATAGCTACGGGATAACCAGTGACACTCTTTTTCATATTCTCATAAGAAAGAAATCTGACATTGGAAGGGATAACTGAGTTTGGAATAGCTGAGCTCTGCAGTTCTCCCATTGTGAATCCAGCTTGGAGGCGGAAAGTGACTTCTTGGTCCTCCATGGCATGTATCCTCATCAAATCAGCCTCCATCTCTTCCTCCGTTGCTGGCCCAAAGTGGTAAGCATTGTTGTTTGCCCTTGGTTCCGATGCCGGATGAGACACCCGGCTCTCCCCGACTGACTCTTGAGAAGACATCTTGCTCTAATCTGCACCAGCAATAGCTCGAAACAAAAACAATTGAATTTTGCGTGATACGGGAGTCAAAACCCCCGGGAGGTTATATAATGAATTTTTACCGACCAAAATACGTGTCCTGTAAGAAAACGGAGTCTGGAGAGCACACGAGGTGCCCACGAGGTAGGGGGGTGCGCCCAGGGGGGTAGGGCGCGCCCTCCACCCTTGTGGGGCCCTCGTGTCCTTTCTAGACTGCTGCTTATTTTTCTATTTTTCTAAATATTCCAAAACGGAGAAATATTGCCTTAAAAACTGTTATGGAGTCGGTTTACTTACCGTACCACATACCTATTCCTTTTTGAAGTCTGAAACATTCCGGAAAGTGTCCTTTATGTATTCCTCCGGGGTTACGGTTTCAATAACATTGGTTTCAACATTTGTGGGATTACATGAGATATAGTGTTTGATTCTTTGACCGTTCACCACCTCCGAATTTGTGCCTTCGAAGTTGTTGATTTTTATGGCACCGGAACGGTAGACGTCCTCGATAACGTAAGGACCCTTCCATTTAGAGAGAAGTTTTCCTGCAAAAAATCTTAAACGAGTGTTCTATAGAAATACACAATCACCTAAGTTAAACTCACGCTTTTGTATCCTTTTGTCATGCCATCTTTTAACTTTTTCTTTAAAAAACTTGGCATTTTCGTAGGCTTGGGTTCTCCATTCATCAGGTGAGCTAATATCAAATAACCTCTTCTCACCGGGAAGTTAAAAATCATAATTAAGTTCTTTAATAGCCCAATAAGCCTTGTGTTCTAGTTCGAGAGGTAAGTGACATGCTTTTCCATAGACCATTTTGTACGGAGACATACCCATAGGATTTTTATATGAAGTTCTATAGGCCCATAATGCATCATCAAGTTTCTTGGACCAATTCTTTCTGGACCTATTAACAGTCTTTTGCAAAATTAATTTGAGTTCTCTATTACTCAATTCTACTTGACCACTAGACTGAGGGTGATAAGGAGATGCAATTTTATTATTAACATCATATTTAGCAAGCATTTTATGGAAAGCACCATGAATAAAATGTGAACCACCATCAGTCATTAAATATCTAGGGACTTGAAACCTTGGAAAAATAACTTCTTTAAGCATTTTAATAGAATTGTTATATCGGCACTACTAGTTGGAATAGTTGTACCCACTTAGTAACGTAATCAACAGCAACTAAAATATGTGTATAACCATTAGAGGAAGGAAAAGGTCCCATATAGTCAACGCCCCAAACATCAAATGGTTCAATAACAAGTCAATAATTCATAGGAATTTCTTTACATCTACTAATATTACCAATTCTTTGACATTCATCACAAGATAAAACAAACTTACGGGCATCCTTGAAGAGAGTAGGCCAATAGAAACCAGATTGTAGTACCTTATGTGCAGTTCTATCTCCAGCATGGTGTCCTCCATAAGCTTCGGAGTGACACTTGCGTAGGATCTGTTCCTATTCATGCTCAGGTACACAACGTCTAATAACACCATCTACTCCTTCTTTATAAAGATGTGGGTCATCCCAAAAGTAATGCCTCAAATCATAAAAGAACTTTATCTTTTATGTGAAACTTGGTGGTATAAACTTAGCAACAATGTAATTAGCATAATCAGCATACCATGGAGCAGTATGAGAAGTATTTATGACATTTAATTGCTCATCATGAAAGGTATCATCAATAGGTAGTGGGTCATCAAGCACATTTTCTAACCTAGACAAGTTGTCTGCAACGGGGTTCTCAGCTCCTTTTCTATCAACAATGTGTAAATCAAATTCTTGTAGCAAGAGAATCCATCTAATAAGTATAGGTTTAGCATCTTTCTTTTCCATAAGATATTTAATAGCAGCATGATCAGTGTGAATAGTTACTTTAGAATCAACAATATAAGGTCTAAACTTATCACAGGCAAATACAACTGCTAAGAATTATTTTTCAGTAATAGCATAATTTCTGTGAGCATTGTCTAGAGTTTTACTAGCATATTGAATAACATTTAGTTTCTTATCAACTCTTTGTCCTAGAACAGCACCTACATCATAATCACTAGCATCACACATAATTTCAAAGGGTAAATTCCAATTAGGTGGCTGAACAATAGGTGCAGAGATCAATGCTTTCTTAAGTATTTCAAATGCTTCTACGCAATCATCATCAAAGACAAATGGTATATCTTTTTGTAATAAATTAGTCAGAGGCTGAGAGATTTTTGAGAAGTCCTTAATGAACCTCCTATAAAAACTGTCATGACCAAGGAAACTTCTTATACCTTTGATGTCCTTGGGACATGGCATCTTTTCAATAGCATCAACCTTGGCTTTATCAACTTCAATACCTCTTTCAGAAACTTTATGCTCCAAGACAATACATTCATTAACCATAAAGTGGCACTTTTCCTAATTCAAGACAAGATTAGTTTCTTCACATCTCTGCAAAACTCGATCAAGGTTGCTCAAGCAATCATCAAAAGAAGATCCATAGATGGAAAAGTCGTCCATGAAAACCCCACAAATCTTTTCACAGAAGTCAGAGAATATAGCCATCATGCATCTTTGAAAGGTAGTATGTGCATTACATAGACCAAAAGGCATACATCTATAAGAAAAAGTACCAAAAGGGCATGTAAAAGTAGTCTTTGATTGATCTTTGGCTGACACAGGTATTTGAGAGAAACCAGAATAACCATTTAGAAAGTAAAAATGTGTATGTTTAGGCAATCTTTCTAGCATTTGATCGATAAAAGGTAAGGGGTAATGATCTTTTTAGTAGCCTTATTTAATTTGCGGAAATCAATTACCATCCTAGAATAAGTAATAATTCTTTGAGGAATCAATTCATCTTTATCATTAGGAACAATAGTAATACCTCCCTTCTTAAGGACACAATGGACAGGACTTACCCACTTACTAATGCCCTTAAGATCATCAAGAGTATATACAATAGCAGCAAAGTGCTTCTTCAAAGTTTTCAATAATTTCTCTTCCTCCTTCTCTGAAAGGTTAGCACTAATAATAACAGGATATATCTTCTTTTCATCAAGATAAGCATATTTAAGAGTATCAGGTAAAGGTTTAAGCTTAAACATGGGATCACCCTTGGGTGGAGGAGGATCCCCTAGGATTTCAACAGGCAAGTTGTGTTTCAGAATAGGTCCCTGTTTAAAGAATACTTCATCTATTTCCCTTCTTTCATTCATGAACTGGTCATTTTCATGGTCTAGTAAATATTGTTCTAAAGGATCAGTAGGAGGAACGGCAATAGAATCAAGACCAATAATTTCATATTTACTAGGCAATTCTTCATCACGGGGTTGTCTATGAAATTTAGCAAAATTAAACTTATGAGACATATCCCCTAAACCAACAGAAACAATATCCTTATTGCAGTCTATCTTAGCATTAACAGTATTCAAGAAGGGTCTACCAAATATAATGGGACAAAAGTCATTTTATGGGGAACCGAGAACAAGAAAATCAGCAGGGTATTTAGCTTTCCCACACAAGACTTCAACATCTCTAACAATCCCAATCAGTGAAATAGTAACTCTATTGGCAAGTTTAATGGTAACATCGATATCTTCTATCTCAGCAGGTGCAATATCATGCATAATTTCTTTGTATAAGGAATGAGGTATTGCACTTGCACTAGCACCCATATCACATAAGCCATGATAGCAATGATCTCCTATTTTAACAGAAATAACAGGCATGCCCACAACATGTCTATGTTTATTTTTAGTATCAGCTCTAGCAATTCTAGCAGTCTCATCATAGATGTAAATAACATGCCCGTCAATATTATCAGCCAAGAGATCTTTAACCATAGCAATATTAGGTTCAACTTTAACTTTCTCATGGGGTTTGTGTGTCCTAATATTACTTTTGTTGACTACAGTTGAAACTTTAGCATGATCCTTTATTCTAACAGGGAAAGGTGGTTTCTCAACATAAGCAGTAGGAACAACATGATCATTATAAGTGATAGTCTTTTCTTCAACTTTAATAGGTGCAACTACTTTTACTTCAATGGGAGGATTATATTTAAACAACTTCTCCTTAGGGAGATCAACATGAGTAGCAAAGCATTCACAAAAGGAAGCTACTATCTCAGAGTCAAGTCCATATTTAGTGCTAAATTCACGAAATGCATCGGTATCCATAAAAGATTTAACACAATCAAACTTAGGTGTTATACCTGTCTCCTTACCTTTGTTGAGGCCCCAATCTTCAGAGTTGCATTTAATTCTTTCCAATAAATCCCATTTGAATTCAATAGTTTTCATCATAAAAGATCCAGTACAAGAAGTATCGAGCATGGAGCGATTACTGAGAGAAAGCCGAGCATAAATTTTTTGAATAATCATTTCTCTTGAGAGCTCATGATTGGGGCATGAATATAACATTGACTTAAGCCTCCCCCAAGCTTAAGCGATGCTTTCTCCTTCGCGAGGCTAAAAATTATATATATAATTACGATCACGATGAACAAGATGCATAGGATAATACTTCTGATGAAATTCCAATTTCAATCATTTGTAGTCCCATGATCCCATATCATCACATAGCCTATACCATGTCAATGCCTCTCCCTTCAAAGATAAAGGGAAGACCTTCTTCTTGATAACATCCTCAGGCATACCTGCAAGCTTAAATAATCCACAAACTTCATCCACATAGATTAAGTGTAAATCGGGATGCAATGTTCCATCGCCTGCAAAAGGATTAGCTAGCAGTTTCTCTATCATACCCGAAGGAATTTCAAAGTAAACATTTTCAATAGGTTTAGTAGGTTGAGGAGCAACTCTTTGCTCTACTGGTCGGGGTGAAGATACCCCAAACAAGCCCCTCAAAGGATTATGTTCCATAGTAACAAGTGACAGTAAATTTCAGCACACTATATAAATTTTTGCCTTACCAATGGCGATTCACTCCCCGGCAACGGTGCTAGAAAAGAGTCTTGATAACCTGCAAGTTTAGGGGATCTATCGTAGCTTTTCGATAAGTAAGAGTGTCGAACCCAACGAGGAGCAAAAGGAAATGATAAGCAGCTTTCGGTAAGGTATTATCTGCAAGCACTGAAATTATCGGTAACAGATAGTTTTGTGATAAGGCAATTTGTAATGAGTAGCAAGTAATAAAAGTAAATAAGGTGCAGCAAGATGGCCCAATCCTTTTTTAGCAAAGGAAAAGCCTGGACAAACTCTTATATGAAGGAAAGCGGTCCCGAGGACACATGGGAATTATCGTCAAGCTAGTTTTCATCATGTTCATATGATTCACGTTCGGTACTTTGATAATTTGATATGTGGGTGGACCGGTGCTTGGGTACTGTACTTACTTGGACAAGCATCCCACTTATGATTAACCCCCATTGCAAGCATCCACAACTACAACAGAAGTATTAAGGTAAACCTAACCATAGCATGAAACATATGGATCCAAATCAGCCCCTTACGAAGCAACACATAAACTAGGGTTTAAGCTTCTGTCACTCTAGCAACCCATCATCTACTTATTACTTCCCAATGCCTCCCTCTAGGCCCAAACAATGGTGAAGTGTTATGTAGTTGACGTTCACATGACACCACTAGAGGGATGACAACATACATCGCATCAAAATATCGAACGAATACCAAATTCACATGACTACTAACAGCAAGACTTCTCCCATGTCCTTAGGAACAAACATAACTACTCACAAAGCAAATTCATGTTCATAATCCGAGGGGTAATAATATGCATAATGGATCTGAACATATGATCTTCCACCAAGTAAACCAACTAGCATCAACTACAAGGAGTAATCAACACTACTAGCAACCAACAGGTACCAATCTGAAGTTTGGATACAAAGATTGGATACAAGAGATGAACTAGGGTTTGAGATGAGATGGTGCTAGTGAAGATGTTGATGGAGATTGACCCCCTCCCGATGAGAGGATCGTTGGTGATGACGATGGCGTTGATTTCCCCCTCCCAGAAGGAAGTTTCCTCGGCAGAACAGCTCTGCCAGAGCCCTAGATTGGTTCCGCCAAGGTTCCGCCTCGTCGCGGCGGAGTTTCTTCCCGAAAGCTTGCTTATGATTTTTCCTCGGACGAAAGACCTCAGATAGAATAAGATGGGCAATAGAGGGCCACCAGGGGGCACACGAGGCAGGGGCGCGCCCAGAGGGGTAGGGCGTTCCCCCACCCTCATGGCTGGTGGGTGGCCCCCCTCTGGTACTTCTTGTGCCCAATATTTCTTATATATTATGAAAAGTGCTCCCGTGGAGTTTCAGGACTTTTGGAGATGTGCAGAATAGGTCTCTAATATTTGCTCCTTTTCCAGGCCAGAATTCCAGCTGCCGGCATTACCCCTCTTCATGTAAACCTTGTAAAATAAGAGAGAATAGGCATAAGTATTGTGACATAATGTGTAATAACAACCCATAATTTAATAAATATCGATAGAAAAGAATGATGGAAAATGGACGTATCAACTCCCCCAAGCTTAGACCTCGTTTGTCCTCAAGCGAAAGCCGAAATCGAAAAATATGAACACATGTTTGGAGATAGAGGTGTCGATAAAAATAAACTACGGACATGAGGGCATCATGATCATTCTGAGAACATCAACACACATATATATATATACACACACACATAAACACTATTCTTATCACGGGATCAAAATAATATTCTGATCACAACCTGACCTGCCCCGCTAGTAGTACGTTGAACTTCCCTGTGAACTAGGTTGAACTTCCACCAACATTGCCGAAATGGGGCTTGCGATATATCGTTGGAAACCTATGGACACTAGTATCATGACCCAAGTTAAATTTTTGACAAAATGTAAGCGGTTTAAGAGCAGTTTTGAAAACCGTTTTCTCTTCGCACAAAAACGTGAATCGTATTTTCGATCGCATTTCTAAACGGTTTATCGGAATGAGGCATATAATATGGCGTTGGAAAGCTGCTGCAAAACTGCTCCTTCCACATGTTGAAAGTTTTCTCTAATTCCGTATGGTTAAAGAGTAATTTGAAAAAACGTAAAATTTTGTAAACCGAACAGCTGAGTTCATTTTTTGATGTCATTTCTAAACGGCTAATCCAATGGAGGCATATGATATGGCATTGGAACGCTTATGAAAATGCGCTACTTTTTCATCTTGAAAGTTTTTTTCTAATTTTGAATGGTTTAAGAGTAATTTAGAAAATGGTCCAAGTCCTACCGAGTTCGTATTTTCGAGCTAATTGTTTAACCGTGTGTCCGAATGCAGCAAATGATATGGCGTTGGAAAGCTTGAAGAAATGCGAAACTTTTTGGTATGTATTGTTTCTCCCAATTCTTGAAGGTTTTAAGTCAGTTTCGAAAATTGCGAAAAACGTATTTTGGCCGTAATTTCTACAAACTTTATCGGAATTGGGCAGATAATATACCGTTGAAAAGCTACGGAAAATGTGAAACTTTTTCATGTTGATGGTTTTCTCTGATTCTTAGCCGTTTTCAAGTAATTTCGAAAACGGTGGGATCATTCGTTCTGCCTCTATGGCGAAACAGATTCTTCGAAAATGCACCGCGTGAAGAGCCTGAACTTCTCGGCGCGTGTACCTGAACTTCACTCTGTTTTTCACATGATTTTTTTGCTCGTAGGTCTCCATCCACTGCTCGTAACTCTTCATCCACTCACCGGAATTGAGCAAGTGATATACCGGTGGAAAGCTGCTGTCAGCACATAACTTTCCCATGTTGATCGTTTTTTCATACTCGCGATGGTTTTAAAAGTTTCTCATCTGAAATTCATTCAGCGCAGTAGTTGAACTTCATGTTGTTTTCACGTTGAACTTCTGTGACGTATTTTCATTTGTAATTTTCTTATCCATTCGTTAGTGTTACACAAATGGTATTCTTTTTGTACAAATCTCTCTCACAATAAGTTTTTTAACTTTCTCTGATCGAGAAATTTGAACTTACACAAATGATATTCAGGCCATTTTGAAGTAAATTAGAAAACGACGAGGTAATGATTTCTGCCCTCATCGTGAATGGAAATGCACTGCATGAAGTAGTTGAACTTCTCGGGCATGTTTGGTTTGAACTTCACTCTGTTTTTGACGTGCTATTTTTTGTCGTTCTGTTTTTTGCACTGCATGCAATAGTTGAACTTCTGGGGCGTGTCTATTTGAACTTCACTCTATTTCACTTTATTTGTATTTTTCCTATATGAAATACACACCATGTAGTACGTGAACTTCCAGGTTGTCATCACTTTGAAATTCTCTCTGGTTTGAGAGAATTATTTTAAAACACAAAAAACAACATATTTTTTATGTATTTTGTACATCTAAATACACAGTGAACCTCTCTCACAAGAATTTTTGAACTTTCCCTCGCCGAGTACTTGAACTTCTAGCAGCCAATTTTTACGTTTATGAGATTGTTTTCAAAAGTGCAAAAAATGGCGTTGTGTTTTTTTGTTTTTTGAACAGGTAAATCCTAGGTTATATGAACTTCACCTTTTTATATTTTTGAGTAAAGAATGGTATTCGATTTTTATACGGAAAAAATCGAACATCGAAATACAAGGTGAACCTCTCTCGCAAGAATTTTTGAACTTCTCCGGACAGAGCAGTTGAACTTCTTTCAACAAAACTTTTAAGCTTTTATTTTTCTATACTTCTTATTCTCACCTGAAATACATTCCTCGCAGTACTTGAACTTCTCGTTGTTTTCACTATGAACTTCTGTCACATTTTTTTGTATATTTCAAATTACACGCAATTGAAGGCTGGACGTTTTAAAACATGTAATTGGAGGTCGGACATCCCGCAATATAAATTTGAACTTCTCCATTGTTTTGTAAAATGTAGAAACACCATTTTTTTCAAACTGCTCCATTTTTTATTTTTGAACTTCTTGGTTTATTCCATAATAACAGGGAAAATCATAGGTTTGTAATAAACATTGAACCACCCTATTATTTAAATTCAAACTTCAATGTATTTTATAGAAATGGTTAAACTTACAAAGCAAAATTATAGTTTTTCCACTTTCTACGATTTGTTTTTTTGTCTCGTGACATTTTTAGGCATTTTTTGCTGTCGGTGAAAAATTAGAGTTTTTGCAGGACGTGAACTTTTGGTTGTTATCGCTTTGAACTTCTCTTTGTTTCACTTTAGTAATGAAAAAAAATCTTAGTTTTTTATAGACATCGAAGCCCTCTAACTTTTTTATTTTGATCTTCTTTGTGTGTTCTTTAGAAATGTGAAAAGTGGAGTTTTGTTAGAAACATCAAACTTTTTCGTTATTTTTCAATTGAACATGCTGATTTTCTTATTTGAGTAACCGAAAAATCTGAGTTTTTAAATAAATATCAAACTGCTATGCTTTTTCCAATTGAACTTCTTCATTATTTTGAATTGAACTTACGGTTTTATTCTTTACGAACCAAAAAATCTGAGTTTTCAAATAAATATCAAACTGCTCCATTTTTTTATTTGAACTTCTTGATTTTATTTATTTTAGTAACAAAAAAAATCCTAGGTTTGAAATAAACATGTAACCACTCCGTTATGTCAATTTGAACTTATATGTTTTTTTAGAAATGAGGAAAATCCTTTTTTGTAAACATGAACTACTATGTTTTTTATTTGAATTAGTTGGTTTACCTTTTATAATGGGGAAAATACTAGTTTTACAATAAATGCCAAACCTTTTAACATCTTTTTTGAACTCCCCCAGGTTTCATCCTTGAACTTCTTGGTTCTTGTCATGTTAGCTCAAAGTTTTTTGTTTGCAATCCTCATGGGTTTTTTTTGTTGAAATGTTTTTTTGTTCTTTTGGACTTACATATATCAGCCTAGCCCAACTTGTTTGGGACTAAAGGCTTTGTTGTTCTTGGACTTACATATATCGATCAATTGAAATGTTTTAGAAAAAATGTACTTTTCCTATTAACACATGAAACTATTCTTTTTGACTTGGGAATCTGTGTAATACATAGCACGGATTGAGGCAATTGTTCTTATTATTTAAATTTATTCGAGACATAAGCAGAAATAGATTTAGCATATTACTTTTATTCCTATTTTTGGGAAAGATAAACAAAAACTGAATTGTACAGTGGGAAGTTAAAAAAATTGTAGTGTGAAAAGTTGCATTTTTTCGGGTGAACTTTCATGTTGTTTTATTTTTTATATTTCTTTTTTTACAAATGAACTGTGCACGTTCTGCAGGGTGAACTTCTGTCTTTTTAACAAAAACACAAAGGAATTGCTAGAAAGTACACACACGTGTCACAAATGTTCAGTTAAGAAACAAAGAATGAAGCACTAGGCATACCAGAACTAAAAACGTAGGGGCTTCATTGCGGCAGCTATGTGCCTGCATATAGGAGACTCAAGCATGCACTCGTTCATGGTTTTGTTTCCACACTAGCAATTGATGTGAGATGACCAGACACAACCATGCATGTGTCGTTGGAGTCACAGGCTCACCGGCCGAACTTCAAAGGCTGGGAGGAGCTCCTTCTTCTCTCCAGCTGAGCTGCGACTAGCGCCGGCGAGCAGGACCACGGCTGAGGCAACCTCTGCAGGTCATCGAGGCAAAGGACGAGGCCACGAGCCAAAGACAAACTGCGCGCACGCGCCCGCCAAATTGCAGCCTCCCCTGACTTGTGTGATCCACTAAGCAATCCTATTTGTGGAAGAGAAGCCACGGGAGCTGCTGCCCATTCTTGAAGATCCAAAGAAAATTGGGGACAAGTACAGAGGGCCAAAGGGGTGGGTGATCTCACTATTAACCAGGCCGATGGGCTCAACAGTGGATGAGGGGTGGCTGGATTTTGGTGCTGTGCTGGATGGGCGCGACAGTTGGTGTGTGGTGGCAAGGCGCATTCTGGCGGCGTAGTTTCACGGTGGCCAGGTTCAGGCGCAGGGTGGCGCAGCTAAAGAATCTAGGCAAAAAACAACGGCCGCACGGGAGGAGGCGCACGGGGGAGATGGCGCGCCGGCCATGGAGGAGGGACGACATCCACGCGAGAGCAGGGGCGTCGGTCGTGCGGGAGGAGGCGGCCGCCGTCGGCAAGGGGCGCCGGCCACGCGGGAGGAGGCGCGCCACCGTCGGGGAGGGCGTCGGCCGCGCGGGAGGAGGCGCGCCACCGTCGGGGAGGAGGACAGTCGTGGGGGCTCGCCGGCGAAGGAGAATAGGTGCAGGCCGGGGTGGCCGCTAGCCGGAGCCAGGGCCGGCAGCGGTTGCCCTCGGGGGGAGAGGCACTGGATTGGGGAGGTTGGGATCGGGGAGGGGAAGAGGTGGGCATGGCCGCGTGGGGCGTGGGGCGTGGCTTTTTTTTCAACTGCGAGTTCGTGAAGTTTGGGAGGGAGCAGTCGGGCCCTTATAGGGGTGATTGTGATCCAAATAACTATTCTAATTCTAGAATTAAAATATTGTTGTCCTATATATATAGTGTTACTATTCATCACCCAGGGTGTAGAATAAGTTATTCTTCACTCGAGGTAATCTTACGATCATTTCATAATTAAATTACGTTTGGAATTCAAATAGTTACATTTCTATTGATTCACTACGTAAAATTTGACATAAGAAAATAAAAATATAGGTCATAAGACAAGAAAATTTACAGTTTATGTGTATTTTAGACTATGTTTTTACGTTTGTAATTTTACATAAGATAAAATATTTTGTACGGTGATTATATATTTTCTTACGGTCTCTTTTTGCGTCGGAAATAAGACAAAACTTACGGAACGTAAAATTACGGTGCATTGATGGTAAAATAGAGGGGGTGAAGAATAACTATTCCTCACCCAGGGTGACGAATAGCGTATATATATATATATCTATATATATATATATATATATATATATATATATATAGTCATATGATCTCTTATGCTAAAGTAACAATTCAATCACAATTTCAAGTATGAATCATAAACTTCATTGAAAGCTAACAAACTCTAATCTCAGTCATTGAGGCAATTGAAATTTATCATAACATAGGAAAGAGTCAATATAAGATATTTTCAGCAAGTCCACATACTCAACTATCATTTAGTCTTTCACAATTGCTAACACTCACGCAATATTTATGGGTATGGAGTTTTAATCGGACACAGAGAAAGATAGTGGCTTATAGTTTTGCCTCCCAACGTTTTACCTCAAGGGTAATGTCAACAATAATAGCTCATGCAAACTCACATCCAATTAGCTATATGTATCTGGATTTTTCCAACACATTGTGCTTGCCAAAGGATAAAATGTAAAAAGGAAAGGTGAAGATCACCATGACTCTTATATAAGGTAGAAGATAAAAGTAAAAGATAGGCCCTTCGCAGAGGGAAGCAGAGGTTGTCATGCGCTTTTGTGGTTGGATGCAAAAAATCTTAATGCAAAAGAACATCACTTTATATTGCCACTTGTGATATGGACCTTTATTATGCAGTCCGTCACTTTTATTTCTTCCACATCACAAGATCGTATAAAGCTTATTTTCTCCACATTAATAAGTCATACATATTTAGAGAGCAATTTTTATTGCATGCACCGATGACAACTTACTTGAAGGATCTTACTCAATCCATAGGTAGGTATGGTGGACTCTCATGGCAAAAACGGGTTTAGGGATATTCAGAAGCACAAGTAGTATCTCTACTTGGTGCAAAGAAATTGGCTAGCATGAGAGGGAAAGGCAAGCTCAACATTTTGGATGATCCATGACAATATAATTTATCTCAGATGTAAGAAAACATAATCCATTACGTTGTCTTCCTTGTCCAACGTCAACTCTTTAGCATGTCATACTTTAATGAGTGCTCACAATCATAAAAGATGTCCAAGATAGTGTATTTATATGTGAAGACCTCTCTTTCTTTATTACTTCCTATTAATTGCAACGATGACCAAAACTATGTTTGTCAACTCTCAACAACTTTTATTCATCATACTCTATATATGTGAGCTCATTACTCTCCATAAAATCCATATGATTTCTTTATTAATTTCTTTTTAGTCTTTCTCTTTTATTTTATTCCCTCAAGATCATAGCAAGATAATCAAGCCCTTGACTCAACACTAATCTTTATTATATATAGCTCATGGACTAGATTACACAAGAAGATCATAAAGCAAAACTCACAATTAGATCATACTAAAACTTTATTCTACTAGATCAGGATATTATCAAAAGGATCAAACTAAAAAACGGTAAAGATAAATGTGATGGTGATACGATACCAGGGCACTCCCCCAAGCTTGGCAGTTGCCAAGGGGCGTGCCCATACCCATGTGATTATGTCTCCTTCTTCGGGGTTAGTGATGTGATATTCTTGGCGATGATGCCCCTTAGGATACGATTCTCTTCCTCGAGCTTATTGACTTGCTGCTTGAGGTTCATTATTTCCTTACGGAGCTTGCCAGTGACAGCTAAAACTCCTTTCACACAAGGATGTTGCATAGCTGCGGGAGAACAAGTAACACTCTTTTTCGTATTTTCATAAGAGAGAAATCTAACATTGGAAGGGATGGCCGAGATTGGAATAGCTGAGCTCTGTAGTTCCCCCATCATGAATCCTGCCTGGAAACAAGAAGTGACTTCTTGGTCCTCCTCCATGGCATCTATCCTTTTCAAGTCAGCTTCCATCTCTTCCTCCGTGGAGGTCCCAAAGTGATAGGCATCGTTGTTTGCCCCTGGACCTGGTGTTGGATGAGACACCCAACTCTCCCCGACTGACTCTTGAGAGGACATCTTGCTCTGATCTGCAGCAGAAACAACTCGAAACAAAGACAGGATATATTTGCGTGATACGGAGGTCAAAACCTTCGGGAGATTATATAATGAATTTTTACTGGCTAAAAGAAGTATCGTGCAAGAAAACGGAGTCCGGAGAGCGCATGAGGTGCCCACGAGGCAGGGGGCATGCCCAGGGGGGTAGGGCGCGCCCTCCACCCTCATGGAAGCCTCGTGTCCTTTCCGGTCTGCTTCTTATTTTCCTATTTTTTATATATTCCAAAACGGAGAAATATCGCCATTAGAACTGTTTTGGAGTCGGTTTACTTACCGTACTTGATAACCCACAAGTATAGGGGATCGCAACAGTTTTCGATAAGTAAGAGTGTCAAACCCAACGAGGAGCTAAAGGCAGAACAAATATTCCCTCAAGTTCTATCGACCACCGATACAACTCTACGCACGCTCGATGTTCGCTTTACCTAGAACAAGTATGAAACTAGAAGTACTTTGTAGGTGTTGTTGGATAGGTTTGCAAGATAATAAAGAGAGCGTAAATAAAAAGTAGGGCTGTTTAGATAAAGACACAACTAAGTTAGTTTAGTAAAGAGCTTTTTGTTATGAGAAACTTGTTTGTCCCTAGGCAATCGATAACTAGACCGGTAATCATTATTGCAATTTTATTTGAGGGAGAGGCATAAGCTAACATACTTTCTCTACTTGGATCATATGCACTTATGATTGAAACTCTAGCAAGCATCCGCAACTACTAAAGATCATTAAGGTAAAACCCAACCATAGCATTAAAGCATCAAGTCCTCTTTATCCCATACGCAACAACCCCCTTACTTGGGTTTGTGTTTCAGTCACTCATGCAACCCACTATAAGAGAATCATGAACATATTGCAACACCCTGCAGCGGGGATCCCTCACGCTTGCGCGACATGGAGAGAACCATAGGACAGCACCAATAACAAAACATGCAACTCAAACCAATCTTGATCATCAAATAGCCCATAGGACAAAATGGATCTACTCAAACATCATAGGATAGCCATACATCATTGAGAAATAATATATAGCGTTGAGCACCATGTTTAAGTAGAGATTACAGCGGGTAAGAGAGAGGTTACACTGCTGCATAGAGGGGGGAAGAGTTGGTGATGATGGCGGTGAAGTTGTTGGTGAAGATTGCGGTGATGATGATGGCCCCCGTTGGCACTCCGGCGCCACCGGAAGTGAGGGGGAGAGAGCCCCCCTCCTACTTATTCTTCCTTGACCTCCTCCCTAGATGGGAGAAGGGTTTCCCCTCTGTTCCATGGCCTCCTTGGCGTGGGAGGGGCGAGAGCCCCTCCGAGATTGGATCTATCTCTCTGTCTCTCTCTGTTTCTGTGTTCTCAGATTCTACCTTTTCACCATTTCTTATATTCCCAGAGATCCGTAACTCCGATTAGGCTGAAATTTTAACATGATCTCTATCCGGATATTAGCTTTCTTGCAGTGAAAGAATGGCATCAACTGCCTTACGGGGTGGCCACGAAGGTCAGGGGCGTGCCCAGGGGGGTGGGGCGCGGCCCCTGCCTCGTGCCGCCCTCGGGCACCGTCTCGCGTGGATTTTTCTTCCCAAAAATCATATATATTCCACAAAAAATCTCCGTCAGTTTTTATCCCGTTTGGACTCCGTTTGATATGGATATTCTGCGAAACAAAAAACATGCAACAAACAGGAACTGGCACTGGGCACTGGATCAATATGTTAGTCCCAAAAATAGTATAAAAAGTTGCCAAAAGTATATGAAAGTTGTAGAATACTGGCATGGAACAATCAAAAATTATATATACGATGGAGATGTATCAGCATCCCCAAGCTTAATTCCTGCTCGTCCTCGAGTAGGTAAATGATAAAAAAGATAATTTTTGATGTGGAATGCTACATAGCATAATCTTGATCATGTATCTAATCATTGCTTGAATATTAAGATATGAGTGATTCAAAGCAATAGTCTATCATTTGACATAAAAACAATAATACTTCAAGCGTACTAATAAAGCAATCATGTCTTTTCAAAATAACAAGGCCAAAGAAAGTTATCCCTACAAAATCATATATTCTGGCTATGCTCCATCTTCACCACACAAAATAGTCAAATCATGCACAACCCCGATGACAAGCCAGGCAATTGTTGCATACGTTTGACATTCTCGAACCTTTTCAACTTTCACGCGATACATGAGCGCGAGCCATGGACATAGCACTATAGGTGGAATAGAATGGTGGTTGTGGAGAAGAGAAAAAGGAGAAGATAGTCTCACATCAACTAGGCGTATCAACGGGCTATGGAGATGCCCATCAATAGATATCAATGTGAGTGAGTAGGGATTGCCATGCAACGGATGCACTACGAGCTATAAGTGTATGAAAGCTCAAACTGGAAACTAAGCGGGTGTGCATCCAACTTTCTTGCTCATGAAGACCTCGGGCGTTTGAGGAAGCCCATCATCGGAATATACAAGCCAAGTTCTATAATGAAAATTCCCACTAGTATATGAAATTGATAACTCAAGAGACTCTCTATATGAAGAAAATGGTGCTACTATGAAGCACAAGTGTGGTAAAAGGATAGTAACATTGTCCCTTCTCCCTTTTTCTCTCATTTTTTGGTGCCTTCTCCTTTTTTTGGCCTTTCTCTTTTTTTCTTTTTTTTTCTTTTTTTATTTTTCCGTCCGCAGTCTCATCCCGACTTGTGGGGGAATCATAGTCTCCATCATCCTTTCCTCACTGGGAGAATGCTCTAATAATGATGATCATCATACTTTTATTTACTTACAACTCAATATTACAACTCGATATTACAACTCGATACTAGAACAGAGATATGGCTCTATATGAATGCCTCCGGCGGTGTACCGGGATGTGCAATGATCTAGCGTAGCAATGACATCAAAAAATGGACAAGCCATGAAAACAGCATGCAATGCAATATGAAAATGAATGCTCAAGTCATGTATATGATGATGATGGAATTTGCATGGCAATATATCTCAGAATGGCTATGGGAATGCCATGATAGGTAGGTATGGTGGCTGTTTTGAGGAAGGTATATGGTGGGTTTAAGGTACCGGTGAAAGTTGTGCGGCACTAGAGAGGCTAGCAATGGTGGAAGGGTGAGAGTGTGTATAATCCATGGACTCAACATTAGTCATAAAGAACTCGCATACTTATTGCAAAAATCTATTAGTCATCGAAACAAAGTACTACGCGCATGCTCCTAGGGGGATATATTTGTAGGAAAATACCATCGCTCATCCCCGACAGCCACTCATAAGGAAGACAATCAATAAATAAATCATGCTCCGACTTCGTTACATAACGGTTCACCATACGTGCATACTATGAGAATCACAAACCTCAACACAAGTATTTCTACTAATCCACAACTACCCACTAGCACGACTCTAATATCACCATCTTTATATCGCAAAACTATTGCAAGGAATCAAACATATCATATTCAGTGATCTACAAGTTTTATGTAGGATTTTATGACTAACCATGTGAATGACCAGTTCCTGTCATCTCTCTAAATAGATATAAGTGAAGCAAGAGAGTTTAAATCTTTCTACAACAGATATGCCCACTCTCTAACAAATATAAGTGAAGCAAAAGAGCATTCTACAAATGGCGGGTTTCTATGTAAAGAGAAACAGCCTATCCAAACTTCAAATGATATAAGTGAAGCACATGAAGCATTCTATAAAGCCATACTCAAAAGATATAAGTGAAGTCCATAGAGCATTCTATAAATCAACCAAGGACTATCTCATACCAGCATGGTGCATAAAATAAAAAGTGAAAACTAAATGCAAAAAACGCTCCAAGATTGCACATATTGTATGAACGAAACGAATCCGAAAACATATCGATACTTGTTGAAGAAAGACGGGATGCCTTCCGGGGCATCCCCAAGCTTAGACACTTGAGTCTCCTTGAATATTTACTTGGGGTGCCTCGGGCATCCCCAAGCTTGAGCTTTTGCCTCTCTTCCTTCTTCTCACATCGAGGCCTTCTCGATCATCGAACACTTCATCCACACAAAACTTCAACAGAAAACTCGGTAAGATCCGTTAGTATAATAAAGCAAATCACTACTCTAAGTACTATTGCAAACCAATTCATATTTTATTTTTGCATTGTGTCTACTGTAGTATAACTTTTTCATGGCTTAATCCACTGATATAAATCGATAGTTTCATCAAAACGAGCAAACTATGCATCAAAAACAGAATCTGTCTAAAACAGAACAGTCTGTAATAATCTGAACATTCACCATACTTCTGATACTTAAATAATTCTGCCAGAATTAGGAAAAAATAAACAATTTTCATAGAAAGACAGTGCAAAAGGAATCAGAACCGTTTGACGTTCCAGTAAAAAAATGTAAAATCACGCACTACAGCCAAAGTTTCTGTCCTACACCGTACAAACCAACAAGCAAAGTAAACATACTAAAGGCAAACCTTGGCACATTATTTTTATAATCAATGGAATTGTACAAGGGTATAATTATTTTTATTGAAAAGTTTCTGTAATCAAGATTCACAAAGTTTCCATGAGCATGAACAAAGTTCAAGGCTAGCTCCCACTTCAACAATGCTCGTCTTTCTCACTTTCGCTTTCCTTTTTGAAAAAGTTTTGGGTTCCCCTCTTTATTTTTGTTGTTTTAAAACTATATAAAAGCACTCAATAGAAGTAAATGGCTCTCTAAAACTTCCGGGTTGTCTCCCTGGTAGCGCTTTCTTTAAAGCCATTAAGCTAGGCATATAGTGCTCAAGTAATGAATCCACCCGGATCCGAAGGTATATCAAAGCCAATTTTTAATTAACAATGATTTGTAATTTAGTAGTGAGCACAAAGTAACATATATCATGTAACAACAAAGTCTAACTCTCTTCATATGCATCAGCATGTCATAAAAGAACAATTCATGCACACATAGTAAAGGCCAATGCATAGTGTAAATAGTTTCTTGCAATTTTATCGTATTGGAAACATAGAGAGGTGGAGATATAGTTACTCTCTCATAATAATTGCAAGTAGGATCAGCAAGCACATGCATATTATATCTATCAAAATCATCATGTGTAATATTAAAACGCAACCCATCAATATAATCCTTAATAAGTGCAAACTTCTTCGATATAGTGTAGTCGGGAGAATTCAAAAAGATAATAGGACTATCATGCGTGGGTGCAATAGCAACAATTTCATGTTTAACATAAGGAACTATAGCAAGTTTATCTCCATAAGCATAATTCATATTGGCATCTTGGCCACAAGCATAGCAAGCATCATCAAAAAGGGATATTTCAAAAGAATCAACGGGATCATAGCAATTATCATAGCATTCATCCTTCCGTAAACACGAAGGGAAATTAAACAATGTATGAGTTGAAGAGTTACTCTCATTAGAAGGTGGGCATGGGTGATAAATCCACTCTTCCTCCTTTTGTTCTTCGCTCTCCTCCTCAACTTTTTCATCCAATGAGCTCACAGTTTCGTCAATTAATTCTTCCATAGATTCCTGCAAAATATTTGTCTGTTCTTGGACAGTGGAGACTTTCTCAATAAATGCATCAATGTCGGAATTGTATTCATAATTCCCATAAAAATATTTAAGGATAGCTAAATTTTCAGGTCTGTAAACAACATCATAAAGATTTTCATATTCTTTGAACATATATTCAATTTCATAAGCACCCATAAAAGCAACAAATTATTCTACTTGTTCCACATCATAGTAGTCATATATACCTCTAGCATAAGAAGCCAAGGTTTCATTATCATTAAATTTGCATGAAAAGGGAAGGTGTGGAGACTTCATCCTAGAGCAAAGTATAATCATATCTCAAGCATACTTGCCTAGCATAACAATATAACATATAAATTTGATCCCATAATAGTTTCCCTTTTTGAGTCAAGCGATAATCCCTAAAGTATTCACGTTGATCCAACGTGTCTCCCATTACCAAATTGAATGGGGTTTTCTATGGATTATCAAAGTAATACATAATATCTGTCACATAACGAGCATCGAGGGTTTTAGGAGGTTCCTCATCTCCATGAGCAACAAGTACACCTAATTTTTTTGGTATTTCATGTTCCATATCCACAACCAAAGATAGAGAACAACTTAGAAAAACAAATAAAATCTACTTAGTGATAAAGCAAACAAGCACACACAAGAATATTCACCCCACGCTATTGCTCCCCGGCAACGGCGCCAGAAAAAGGTCTTGATAACCCACAAGTATAGGGGATTGCAACAGTTTTTGATAAGTAAGAGTGTCGAACCCAACGAGGAGCTAAAGGCAGAACAAATATTCCCTCAAGTTCTATTGACCACCGATACAACTCTACGCATGCTTGATATTCGCTTTACCTAGAACAAGTATGAAACTAGAAGTACTTTGTAGGTGTCGTTGGATAGGTTTGGAAGATAATAAAGAGAGCGTAAATAAAAAGTAGGGGCTGTTTAGATAAAGACACAACTAAGTTAGTTTTAGTAAAGAGCTTTTTGTTACGAGAAAGTTATTTGTCCCTAGGCAATCGATAACTAGACCGGTAATCATTATTGCAATTTTATTTGAGGGAGAGACATAAGCTAACATACTTTCTCTACTTGGGTCATATGCTCTTATGATTGGAATTCTAGAAAGCATCCGCAACTACTAAAGATTATTAAGGTAAAACCCAACCATAGCATTAAAGCATCAAGTCCTCTTTATCCCATACGCAACAACCCCCTTACTCGGGTTTGTGTTTCAGTCACTCACCCAACCCACTGTAAGCGAATCATGAACATATTGCAACACCCTACAGCGGGGATCCCTCACGCTTGCGCTACACGGAGAGCACCATAGGATAGCACCAATAATAAAACATGCAACTCAAAACAATCTTGATCATCAAATAGCCCATAGGACAAAACAGATCTACTCAAACATCATAGGATAGCCATACATCATTGAGAAATAATATATAGTGTTGAGCACCATGTTTAAGTAGAGATTACAATGGGTAAGAGAGAGCATACACCGATGCATAGAGGGGGGAAGAGTTGGTGATGATGGCGGTGAAGTTGTTGGTGAAGATTGCGGTGATGATGATGGCCCATGGTGGCACTCCGGTGCCATCGGAAGCGAGGGGGAGAGAGCTCCCCTCCTTCTTCTTCTTCCTTGACCTCCTCCCTAGATGGGAGAAGGGTTTCCCCTCTGGTCCATGGCCTCCATGGCGTGGGAGGGGCGAGAGCCCCTCTAAGATTGGATCTATCTCTCTGTCTCTCTTTGTTTCTGCGTTCTCAGATTCTACCCTTTCACCGTTTCTTATATTCCTGGAGATCCATAACTCCGATTGGGCTGAAATTTTAACACGATCTCTATCTGGATATTAGCTTTCTTGCGGCGAAAGAAGGGCATCAACCGCCTTACGGGGTGGACACGAGGGTCAGGGGCGCGCCCAGGGGGGTGGGGGCGCCCCCTGCCTCGTGCCTCCCTTGGGCACCATCTCTCGTGGATTTTTCTTCCCAAAAATCATATATATTCCAAAAAAATCTCCGTCAGTTTTTATCCCATTTGGACTCCGTTTGATATGGATAATCTGTGAAACAAAAAACATGCAACAAACATGAACTGGCACTGGGTACTGGATCAATATGTTAGTCCCAAAAATAGTATAAAAAGTTGCCAAAAGTATATGAAAGTTGTAGAATATTGGCATGGAACAATCAAAAATTATAGATACGACGGAGACGTATCAGTACCACGTACCTATTCCTTTTCGGAGTCTAAAATGTTCCGGAAAGTGTCCCTTATGTATTCCTCCGGGGTTACGGTTTCAATAATATTAGTTTCAACATTTATAGGATTACCTGAGATATAATATTTGATTCTTTGGTCGTTCACCACCTTCGGATTTGTGCCTTCGAAGTTGTTGATTTTTATGGCACCGGAATGATAGACGTCCTCGATAACGTAAGGACTTTCCCATTTAGAGAGAAGTTTGCCTGTAAAAAAATCTTAAACGAGAGTTGTATAGCAATACATAATCACCTACATTAAACTCACGCTTTTGTATCCTATTATCATGTCATCTTTTAACTTTTTCTTTAAACAGCTTGGCATTTTCATAGGCTTGGGTTCTCCATTCATCAAGTGAGCTAATGTCAAATAACCTCTTCTCACCGGCAAGTTTGAAGTCATAATTGAGCTCTTTAATAGCCCAATATGCCTTATGTTCTAATTCGAGAAGTAAGTGACATGCTTTACCATAAACCATTTTACAAGGAGACATACCCATAGGATTTTTATATGCAATTCTATAAGCCCATAGTGCATCATCAAGTTTCTTGGACCAATTCTTTCTAGATCTATTAACAGTCTTTTGCAAAATTAGTTTTAGTTCTCTATTGCTAAGTTCTACTTGACCACTAGACTGTGGATGATATGGAGATGAAATTCTATGATTAACATCATACTTAGCAAGCATTTTATGAAAGGCACCATGAATAAAATGTGAACCACCATCAGTCATTAAGTATCTAGGGACTCCAAACCTCGGAAAAATAACTTCGTTAAGCATCTTAATAGAGGTGTTATGATCAGCACTACTAGTTGGAATAGCTTCTACCCACTTAGTAACGTAATCAAGAGCAGCTAAAATATGTGTATACCCATTAGAGGAAGGAAAAGGTCCCATATAATCAAAGCCCCAAACATCAAATGGTTCAATAACAAGTTAATAATTCATAGGCATTTCTTGACGTCTACTAATATTACCAATTCTTTGACATTCATCACAAGACAAGACAAACTTACGGGCATCCTTGAAGAGAGTACGCCAATAAAAACCGGATTGCAATACCTTGTGTGCAGTTCTATCTCTAGCATGGTGCCCTCCATAGGCTTCGGAGTGACACTTGCGTAGGATCTATTCTTGTTCATGCTCAGGTACACAACGTCTAATAACACCATCTACTCCTTCTTTACAAAGATGTGGGTCATATCCCAAAAGTAATGTCTCAAATCATAGAAAAACTTTTTCTTTTGCTGGTATGTGAAACTAGGTGGTATGAATTTAGCAAAAATATAATTAGCATAATCAGCATACCATGGAGCAGTTCGAGAAGCATTTATGACATTTAATTGTTCGTCAAGAAAGCTATCATCAATAGGTAGTGGGTCATCAAGAACATTCTCTAACCTAGGCAAGTTGTCTGCAACGGGGTTCTCAGCTCCCTTTCTATCAATAATATGCAAATCAAATTCTTGTAGCAAGGGAACCCATCTAATAAGTCTAGGTTTAGCATCTTTGTTTTCCACAAGATATTTAATAGCAGCATGATCAGTGTGAACGGTTACTTTAGAATCAACAATATAAGGTCTGAACTTATCACAAGCAAATACAACTGCTAAAAATTCTTTTTCAGTAGTAGCATAATTTATTTGGGCACTGTCTAGGGTTTTACTAGCATATTGGATAACATTTAATTTCTTATCAACTCTTTGTCCTAGAACAACCCCTACAGCATAATCACTAGCATCACACATAATTTCAAATGGTAAATTCCAATCAAGAGGTTGAACAATAGGTGCAGAAACCAAAGCTTTCTTAAGTATTTCAAATTCTTCTACATAGTCATCATCAAAGACAAAAGGGACATCTTTTTGTAATAGGTTAGTTAGAGGCCGATAAATTTTTGAGAAGTCCTTAATGAACCTCCTATAAAAACCGGCATGACCAAGGAAACTTCTTATACCTTTGATGTCCTTGGGACACGGCATCTTTTCAATATCAACTTTAGCTTTATCAACTTCACTACCTCTTTCAGAAATTTTATGCCCCAAGACAATACCTTCATTAACCATAAAGTGGCACTTCTCCCAATTCAAGATAAGATTAGTTTCTTCACATCTCTGCAAAGCTCGATCAAGGTTGCTCAAGCAATCATCCAAAGAGGACCCATAAACGGAGAAATCATCCATGAAAACCTCACAAATCTTTTCACAAAAGTCAGAGAATATAGCCATCATGCATCTTTGAAAGGTAGCAGGTGCATTACATAAACCAAAAGGCATACGTCTATAAGCGAAAGTACCGAAAGGGCAAGTAAAAGTGGTCTTTGCTTGATCATCAGCTGACACAAGTATTTGAGAGAAGCGAGAGTAATCATCTAGAAAGCAAAAATGTGTATGTTTGGATAATCTTTCTATCATTTGATCAATGAAAGCCAAAGGGTAATGATCTTTTTTAGTAGCTTTATTTAATTTGTGAAAATCAATTACCATCCTATAACCTGTAATAATTCTTTGTGGAATCAATTCATCTTTATCATTAGGAACGACAGTAATACCTCCCTTCTTAGGGATACAATGGACAGGACTTACCCACTAACTATCAGCAACGGGATAAATTATACCTGCTTCAAGGAGCTTTAATATTTCCTTTCTTACCACTTCTTTCATCTTAGGATTCAGCCGTCGTTGGTGATCAATGACTGGTTTGGCATCTTTCTCCAAATTTATTTTGTGTTGACATAGAGTGGGACTAATGACCTTAAGATCATCAAGAGTATATCCAATAGCAGCACAGTGCTTCTTCAGAGTTTTCAATAATTTCTGTTCCTCCTTCTCTGAAAGGTTAGCACTAATAATAAGAGGATATATCTTCTTTTCATCAAGATAAGCATATTTAAGAGTATCAGGTAAAGGTTTAAGCTCAAACACGGGATCACCCTTGGGTGGAGGAGGATCCCCTAGGATTTCAACAGGCAAGTTGTGTTTCAGAATAGGTCCCTGTTTAAAGAATACTTCATCTATTTCCCTTCTTTCATTCATGAACTGATCATTTTCATGGTCTAGTAAATATTGTTCTAAAGGGTCAGTAGGAGGCACGGCAAAAGAAGCAAGACCAATAATTTCATCTTTACTAGGCTATTCTTCATCACGGGGTTGTCTACAATATTTAGCAAAATTAAAATCATGAGACATATCCCCTATCCTTATTGCAGTCCATCTTAGCATTAACAGTATTCAAGAAGGGTCTACCAAATATAATGGGACAAAAGTCATCTTGTGGGGAACCGAGAACAAGAAAATCAGTAGGGTATTTAACTTTCCCACACAAGACTTCAACATCTCTAACAATCCCAATCGGTGAAATAGTATCTCTATTGGCAAGTTTAATGGTAACATCGATATCTTCTATCTCAGCAGGTGCAATATCCTGCATAATTTCTTTGTATAAGGAATGAGGTATTGCACTTGCACTAGCGCCCATATCACATAAGCCATGACAGCAATGATCTCTTATTTTAATAGAAATAACAGGCATGCCTACAACAGGTATATGCTTATTTTTAGTATTAGGTCTAGCAATTCTAGCAGTCTCATTACAGAAGTAAACAACATGCCCATCAATATTATCGGCCAAGAGATCTTTAACCATAGCAATATTAGGTTCAACTTTAACTTTCTCAGGGGGTTTGTGTGTCCTAATATTACTTTTGTTTACTACAGTTGAAACTTTAGCATGATCCTTTATTCTAACAGGGAAAGGTGGTTTCTCAACATAAGCAGTAGGAACAATAGGATCATTATAAGTGATAGTCTTTTCTTAAACTTTAATAGGTGCAACTAATTTTACTTCAATGGGAGGATTATATTTAAACCACTCCTCCTTAGGGAGATCAACATGAGTAGCAAAGCATTCACAAAAGGAAGCTACTATCTCAGAGTCAAGTCCATATTTAGTGCTTAATTCACGAAATGCATCGGTATCCATAAAAGATTTAACACAATCAAACGTAGGTGTTATACCTGACTCCTTACCTTCGTCGAGGTCCCAATCTTGAGAGTTGCTTTTAATTCTTTCCAATAAATCCCATTTGAATTCAATAGTCTTCATCATAAAAGATCCAGTACAAGAAGTATCGAGCATGGAGCGATTACTAAGAGAAAGCCGAGCATAATTTTTTGAATAATCATTTCAATTGAGAGCTCATGATTGGGGCATGAATATAACATTGAATTAAGCCTCCCCAAAGCTTGAGCGATTCTTTCTCCTTCGCGAGGCCAATATATATATATATATATATATATATATATATATATATATGTATAATTACGATCACGATGAATAAGATGCATAGGATAAAACTTCAGATGACATTCCAATTTCAATCGTTTGTAGTCTCATGATCCCATATCATCACATAGCCTATACCATGTCAATGCCTCTCCCTTCAAAGATAAAGGGAAGACTCTTCTTATTGATAACATCCTCGGGCATACCTGCAAGCTTAAATAATCCACAAACTTCATCCACATAGATTAAGTGTAAATCGGGATGCAATGTTCCATCTCCTGCAAAAGGATTAGCTAGCAGTTTCTCTATCATACCCGAAGGAATTTCAAAGAAAACATTTTCAGTAGGTTCAGTAGGTTGAGGAGCAACGCTTTGCTCTACTGGTCGGGGTGAAGATACCCCGAACAAGCCCCTCAAAGGATTATGTTCCATAGTAACAAGTGACAGTAAATTTCAGCACACTATATAATTTTTTTCCTTACCAAAGGCGCTTCACTCCCCGGCAACGGCACCAGAAAAGAGTCTTGATGACCCACAAGTGTAGGGTATCTACCGTAGCTTTTCGATAAGTAAGAGTGTCGAACCCAACGAGGAGCAGAAGGAAATGATAAGCAGTTTTCAGTAAGGTATTCTCTGTAAGCACTGAAGTTATCGGTAACAGATAGTTTTGTGCTAAGGTAATTTGTAACGAGTAGCAAGTAATAAAAGTAAATAAGGAGCAGCAAGATGGCCCAATCCTTTTTGTAGCAAAGGACAAGCCTGGACAAACTCTTATATGAAGGAAAGCGCTCCCAAGGACACATGGGAATTATCGTCAAGCTAGTGTTCATCATGTTCATATGATTCGCGTTCGGTACTTTGATAATTTCATATGTGGGTGGACCGGTGCTTGGGTACTGTCCTTACTTGTACAAGCATCCCACTTATGATTAACCCCCATTGCAAGCATCCGCAACTACAACAGAAGCATTAAGCTAAACCTAACCATAGCATGAAACATATGGATCCAAATCAGCCCCTTACGAAGCAACACATAAACTAGGGTTTAAGCTTATGTCACTCTAGCAACCCATCATCTACTTATTACTTCCCAATGCCTCCCTCTAGGCCCAAACAATGGTGAAATGTCATGTAGTCGACGTTCACATGACACCACTAGAGGGATGACAACATACTTCTCATCAAAATATCGAAAGAATACCAAATTCACATGACTACTAACAGCAATACTTCTCCCATGTCCTCAGGAACAAACATAACTACTCACAAAGCATATTCATGTTCATAATCAGAGGGGTATTAATATGCATAATGGATCTGAACATATGATCTTCCACCAAGTAAACCAACTAGCATCAACTACAAGGAGTAATCAACACTACTAGCAACCCACAGGTACCAATCTGAGGTTTGGATACAAAGATTGGATATAATAGATGAACTAGGGTTTGAGATGAGATGGTGCTGGTGAAGATGTTGATGGAGATTGACCCCCTCCCGATGAGAGGATCGTTGGTAATGACGATGGCGATGATTTCCCCCTCCCGGAGGGAAGTTTCCCCGGTAGAACAGCTCTGCCGGAGCCCTAGATTGGTTCTGCCAAGGTTCCGCCTCGTGGCGGCGGAGTTTCTTCCCGAAAGCTTGCTTATGATTTTTCCTTGGACGAAAGACCTCATATAGCAGAATATGGGCATCAGAGGGCCACCAGGGGGCCCACGAGGCAGGGCGCGCCCCCCACCCTCGTGGCTGGTGGGTGGCCCCCCTCTAGTACTTCTTGTGCCCAATATTTTTTATATATTCTGAAAAGTGCTCCCGTGGAGTTTCAGGACTGTTGGAGATGTGCAGAATATGTCTCTAATATTTTCTCCTTTTCCATCCCAGAATTCCAGCTGCCGGCATTCCCCCTATTCATGTAAACCTTGTAAAATAAGAGAGAATAGGCATAAGTATTGTGACATAATGTGTAATAACAGCCCATAATGCAACAAGTATCGATATAAAAGAATGATGCAAAATGGACGTATCACTGTTCTTCTTGAAGTTCCCTTTCTTCCCTTTACCCCTTTTCTTGAAACTGGTGGTCTTGTTGACCATCAACACTTGATGCTCCTTCTTGATTTCTACCTCCACGGCCTTTAGCAGTGCGAAGAGCTCAGGAATCGTCTTATCCATCCCTTGCATATAATATGTCATCACGAAGCTCTTGTAGCTTGGTGGCAGTGATTGAAGAACTCTGTCAATGACACTATCATCAAGAAGATTAACTCCTAGCTGAGTCAAGTGGTTGTGGTAGCCAGACATTCTGAGTATATGTTCACTGACAGAACTATTCTCCTCCATCTGGCAGCTGTAGAACTTATTGGAGACTTCATATCTCTCAATCCGAGCATTTGCTTGAAATATTAACTTCAACTCCTGGAACATCCCATATGCCCCATGATGTTCAAAACGTCGTTGAAGTCCCGGTTCTAAGCCGTAAAGCATGGCACACTGAACTATTGAGTAGTCATCAGCTTTGCTCTGCCAGGTGTTCACAACATCTGGCGTTGCTCCTGCAGCGGGTTTGTCACCTAGTGGTGCTTCCAGGACGTAATTCTACTGTGCAGCAATGAGGATAATACTCAAGTTAAGGACCCAGTCCGTGTAGTTGCTACCATTATCTTTCAACTTAGCTTTCTCTAGGAACACATTAAAATTCAACGGAACAACAGCACGGGCCATCTATCTACAACAACATAGACATGCAAAATACTATCAGGTACTAAGTTCATGATAAATTAAAGTTCAATTAATCAAATTACTCAAGAACTCCCACTTAGAGAGACATCTCTCTAATCATCTAAGTGATCACGTGATCCATATCAACTAAACCATGTCCGGTCATCACGTGAGATGGAGTAGTTTTCAATGGTGAACATCACTATGTTGATCATATCTACTATATGATTCACGCTCGACCTTTCGGTCTCAGTGTTCCGAGCCCATATCTGCATATGCTAGGCTCGTCAAGTTTAACCCGAGTATTCTGCGTGTGCAAAACTGGCTTGCACCCGTTGTATGTGAATGTAGAGCTTATCACACCCGATCATCACGTGGTGTCTCGGTAGGACGAACTGTAGTAACGGTGCATACTTAGGGAGAACACTTATAACTTGAAATTTAGTGAGAGATCATCTTATAATGCTACCGCTGAACTAAGCAAAATAAGATGCATAAAGGATAAACGTCACATGCAATCAATATAAGTGATATGATATGGCCATCATCATCTTGTGCCTTTGATCTCCATCTCCAAAGCACCGTCATGATCACCATCGTCACCGGCTTGACACCTTTATCTCCATCGAAGCATCGTTGTCGTCGCGCCAGCTATTGCTTCTACGACTATTGCTACCGCTTAGTGATAAAGTAAAGCAATTACATGGCAATTGCATTTCATACAATAAAGCGACAACCATATGGCTCCTGCCAGTTGCCGATAACTGTGTTACAAAACATGATCATCTCATACAATAAAATTTAGCATCATGTCTTGACCATATCACATCACAACATGCCCTGCAAAAACAAGTTAGACATCCTCTACTTTGTTGTTGCAAGTTTTACATGGCTACTACGGGCTGAGCAAGAACTGTTCTTACCTACGCATCAAAAACCACAACGCGGTATAGTGATTGCTTTTTGATCTTCAGAAAGAACACTGTTCATTGAATCCGATTCAACTAAAGTTGGAGAAACTGACACCCACCAGCCACCTGTGTGCGAAGCACGTCGGTAGAACCAGTCTCGCGTAAGCATACGCGTAATGTCGGTCTGGCCTGCTTCATCCAACAATAGCATTGAATCAAGAAACAACTAGTGATGGCAAGCAATATGTATATACCCACTCCCACAACTCCTTTGTGTTCTACTCGTGCATATAGCATCTACGCATAAACCTAGCTCGGATGCCACTGTTGGGGAACGCATTAATTTCAAAAAAAAAATCCTACGCACACGCAAGATCATGGTGATGCATAGTAATGAGAGGGGAGAGTGTTGTCTACGTACCCTCGTAGACTGTAAGCGGAAGCGTTATGACAACGCGGTTGATGTAGTCGTACGTCTTCATGATCGACCGATCCTAGTACCGAAAGTATGGCACCTCCACGATCTGCACACGTTTGGCTCGGTGACGTCCCACAAACTCACGATCGGCATGATGACGGTGATGATGATGCTACCGGAACAGGGCTTCACCTAAGCACCACTACGATATGACAGGGTGAATTATGGTGGAGGGGGGCACCGCACACGGCTAAGGGATCAATGATCAACTTGTGTGTCTATGGGGTACCTCCCTCCCCCCGTATATAAAGGAGTGGAGGAGGGGGAGAGGGCCACCCTCCTAGGCATGCCCAAGGGGGGAGTCCTACTCCCGGTGGGAGTAGGATTCCTCCTTCCCTAGTTGGAGTAGGAGAGGGAAGGAAGGGGAGAAGGAGAGAAGGGAAGCCCCCCCTCCAATTTGCATTGGGTTTGGGGGGCGCGCCCCCACTTTGGCCGCCTCCTCCTCCTTTCCACTATGGCCCATTAAGGCCCATTGACTCCCCGAGGGGTTCCGGTAACCCCCTGGTACTCCGGTATATGCCCGAACTCTCTCGAAACCTTTCTGATGTCCGAACATAGTCATCCAATATATCGATCTTTATGTCTCGACCATTTCGAGACTCCTCGTCATGTTCTTGATCACATCCGGGACTCCGAACTACCTTTAGTACATTGAAACACATAAACTCATAATACCGGTCGTCACCGAACGTTAAGCGTGCGGACCCTACGGGTTCGAGAACTATGTAGACATGACCGAGACACGTCTCTGGTAAATAACCAATAGCGGAACCTGAATGTTCATATTGGTTCCCACATATTCTACGAAGATCTTTATCGGTCAAACCGCATAACAACATATGTTGTTCCCTTTGTCATCGGTATTTTACTTGCCTGAGATTCAATCGTCGGTATCTCAATACCTAATTCAATCTCGTCACCGGCAAGTCTCTTTACTCGTTACGTAATGCATCATCCCACAACTAACTCATTAGTAACATTGCTTGCAAGGCTTATATTGATGTGTATTACCGAGAGGGCCCAGAGATACCTCTCCGACGATCGGAGTGACAAATCCTAATCTCGATCTATGACAACTCAACAAACACCATCGAAGACACCTGTAGAGCACCTTTATAATCACCCAGTTACGTTGTGACATTTGGTAGCACACAAAGTGTTCCTCCGGTATTCGGGAGTTGCATGATTTCATAGTCATAGGAACATGTATAAGTTATGGAGAAAGCAATAGCAACAAACTAAATGATCATCGTGCTAAGCTAATGGATGGGTCAAGTCAATCACATCATTCTCTAATGATGTGATACCGTTAATCAAATGAAAACTCATGTCTATAGTTAGGAAACATAACCATCATTGATTCAACGAGCTAGTTAAGTAGAGGCATACTAGTGACATTCTGTTTTTCTATGTATTGACACATGTACTAAGTTTTTAGTTAATACAATTCTAGCATGATATAAGGAAATATAAATAAAAACTTTATTATTGCCTCTATGGCATATTTCCTTCACTGTTTGCAAAATTTGGTGTTATTTGAAGGATGTCCACAAATAGATCATGTTCAACAAAGGGAGTTCAGATAGGACTGAAGCCCAGAAGGCTCCGTTGAGAGCACATTGTTTCTTGACATATTTTAATTGAAAATATTTTTGCCATGACCTTGTACGACCAATTCAAGGCTCAATGCCAATCTGTTTTGGTTTTTGAATATTTTTGTATTTTCTGGAGTTTTCCTGGTCAAAAAGACCGATAAATGGCCAAACATGTCGCAACTTGCATATAGTGTCAAAAATCATTCAAACCTGACATGGATGTATACCATGGACATGCCCACCTTCTTGCAAACGTTGTGTTGATTTGAAGGATGTCCAAACATAGACCATGATCAACGGAGGGTGTTCAGGTAGGCGAGAAGGCTCCGTGTGAGAGAATGATATTTCCCAACATTCTTGAAATGACCCCAATTTTTTTTCATAGCATTGTATGACCAATTCAAGGTAACATGCCAAGTTGTTTTGGTTTTCAACAAATTTTGCATTTTCAGAGTTTTCTCGGCCAAAAAAGGCTGATAAATGGGCGGACATGTTGCAACTTGCATACGGTGTCAGAAATTGTTCAAACCTGGTAAGGTAACTACCATGATCATGCCCATCTGCTTGAAAAAGTTGGGGCCATTTCAAGAAGGGATAATTGTTTTTGTGCCCTTAGTTCGGTCACCCTCGACTGATTTGCCCCTAATTTCTCAAAACACGCGGTCTTGCCCATCTCACGTTGCTTTGCTTGCATTTTTGCCCTTCCGGCACATCACCGTCTAGTCAGCAATGTTTGACCGCAAATGATGCGTTACTTTGCACACCGCTTGCCCTCATGCTCACTCACTCTCTCCCCACTCTTGCTCTCTCTCTCTCTCTATTTCCCTCTCACGAACCCTAAATTGCGTCTTCGAGCGGCGATGGCCAGATCCATTGCAAGGTGATGGGGGGAGTGGAGAAAGCATCAGCGGTGGCGGCTGCGGTGGTAGGAACAACACACCTCCACTGTAGCGCAAAGAAGGCGGATGCGGCGGCACCAATGGCGACAAGGGAAGCTCCTGTGGTGGATCTGCACCAACGGCGACAAGCGGGGGCGGATCTGCACAGCAAAGTCCCCTAGGGTTAGTATCGTCGGACCTGATTTGCTCAGCTTTTTCATGGGAGATTTGCTTGGATTTAGGGTTTAGGCTAGAGTTTGTGCGTTTTCTCACTCGATATTGTGTGTCATATGATAGGAGGGATCCAGCTACAATGTTCTTTCTTTCAGTTAGAATGGAGACCACTGTTCTAGTTTCTGCTGGTACAAAAGGAAAAGATTATGGATTCACATTTCCTTTAGATGTGGACAACACTAGTTCATATACTAATTTTAGGGATGCCGTTTGTGCCAAGTATCCATGGGGATTGTTTGATTCTGTTGAGATCAGATATTGGGATAGTTCCAAACTTTGTTGGGTCCATGTGCAGTGTGATGCAGAGTTAGGTTTGATGTTTGCAAGTAATACAACAACTATGTCATGCAATTTGGAAATCACGGTTATACAAAGAACTAGAGGTCAGAGATGTGTGAACACATCTAGTTCCAGGCCATCTGCATCTAGAACTAGGGCTAGCAGTAGAACACCAAGTGCTTATGCAACTGGAAGTGTCAATGAAAGCCAAGAACACCAAAAGAAGCCACTTGATCCTGTTGTGGAGGAGGCATTGCCTGATGCACCTGGTGTGGAGGATGAGGTTCTATATCCTGGATATGTCGAGCACAATAATGATGAAGGAGATGCAACAGATAAAGAGTACATTCCTGCAGATTTTAGATGGAGATGATGATGGAAGCAAGAGGATGTTGAGTTGGGAGTTTTTGAAGATGCAAAAGAGGACAGACGTGTAAACATGTATGACAGGGAAAATCCATGTATTGATGAAGGTGTGGTCTTCTCTAGTGCAGTTGACTGCAGAAATGCAGTTTCAAGCTTCTCAATCATGTCTAAAACTGAGTTCCTTACTCTAAAAAGTGATCCAACAAGGTTTACTGTCAAATGTGCTTATGAGAGATGCAAGTGGAGACTGCATGCCTCTTTAATGAGGAAGAGCACAATGTTTCAGCTATTGTATTTTTGTTTTAGTTTATTTTCAGGTATTGTATTTTCTGTACTAATCACATTGTTTTTTTGGATTGTTTCAGATTAAAGTCAACCCATATCAGCATACATGTCCTAGTGTGAATAGATCTCAGAGATTGAGAGTTGCAAAAGAAGATGGATAGCAGATGCTTCTATGGCATGGATCAGAGCAAATCCCGGAATTGGTCCTAAGGAAATTCAGAGCAGGTTGTTAGAGAAATATGGTGTGGAGGTGCCATATGACAGATGCTATCATGGTAAAGAGATTGCACTTGACAAACTGTATGGAAAGTATAGTGATAGCTTTCAGCTGTTATATACTTGCAAAGCTAAAGTAGAGAGGGCATCCAGGCAGTACTATGGAAATTGACAAGCACATGGTTGAGTACATTATAAATAACAAGAAGTTCTACAAGGAGTGCTTTAGAAGGGTGTTTGTGTGCTTCAAAGCATGTCAAAAGGGTTTTTTGGAGGGGTGCATGCCATACCTAGCTAGAGATGCTACTGCACTGACTGGTAGGCTCAGAGGGCAACTTGTGGCAGCATGTGCCGTAGATGGACACAACTGGTTGTTTCCTGTTGCATATGGTGTTCTGGAAATGGAGTCAATTGAGAGTTGGAGTTGGTTTTTTTAGAAACCTAAAGAAAGTAATAGGTCATCCTGAAGGTTTAGTAATACATACTGATGCTTGCGAGGGATTGGAAAGTGCTGTTGAGCATGTTTACCCTGGAGTGGAGCACAGAGAGTGCATGAGGTACTTGGCCCAAAATTTCAGCAAGAAATTCAAGGGGAAGTTTTATGATGATAATTTGTGGCTATGCTCACTAACTTGTAGCATCAAGAAACACAACTATCACTTGAACCAGTTGAAAAGCAAGACCAAAGTAAAGGAATATCTAGAGGAACACCACACAAAAATATGGGCAAGAGCTCATTTCAATGAGATGAGCAAATTTGACTATGTCAATAACAACCTGGCCGACTCATTCAACTCCAGAATCAAAAAATACAAGAGCCAGCACATAGTTGATCTACTAGACAAGATAAGGCAGTATATCATGGAGAAATTTGACTTAAGAAATGGAATTGCCTCTGACCATTTCATTGGGCACTACATCATACCAGTAGTAATGAAGGTGTTAATGGAGAAAACAAAAGGTTTGCAAATGAGTATAGTGAGGAGAAGCCCAACAGAGGCAGAGGTAACTGCTACTGACAGTGAGAAAAGAGAATGGAGGTATCCTGTTGACTTAGAGCACTGGTCTTGCAGTTACAGACAATGGCAGATCACTGGCAAACCATGCATCCATGCGCTTTTCTTTATCACTGCTCTAAGAGGTGAAGAAAGTGGAATAGATCAGTATGTCCACAAATATTACACAGTTGACATGTTCAGAGCTACTTATCCTGGGAACCTCCCAGCTCTATAAGGCAAGCAACAGTGGGACAATATAGATCCTGGATTCAAACTGTGCGCTCCTATTCAACATAGAGCTCCAGGCAGACCAAGAAAGCAATGCATTAGAAGTAGCACTGAAGGAAAAGGCCTTGGTCATAGGAAGCACAAGTGCAAAAGGTGTGGGAGATGTGGACACAAAGCCAAGGGCTGCAAACAATCTATTGATCCAGCCTTTGGAGAAGATGAACACTAGGGAGCAGACAATGCAGATGATCATCCTATAGCCAATGAACCAGCAGAAGCAGAAATATAAGAGGAGGAGGAGGATGAGACAGCACCTGATGTTCTTCAACGGCAGATGCCACCACCAAAGGAGTCCTCACATGATGCATCTACAGGAGCTAGTTGTGCAGTCAGGTATAAAAGCTTGGCTTTGTGCATATGTTACAAATTCTTACATGTTTTGATCTTACTGCTTTATAAAATCTTTCAAACTGTGATATGCTTCCACTTGTTTTTAGCCCTAGGAAAAATTATAAAAGGGCAGCAGCAAGAGGAGCTTCTCCCAGGTGTGTCCAGCAGAATACAGTTGTGGAACAAGAGCAAGAAAGTAGTGTTCAAAGCAAAGGTTTCTCTCCAAAAAGATCAGCAACAACAATTGAAGCTCCAAACCCATCAAAGAACACTAGAAGCAAGGCAATGCTAGCTCCAAACCCAGCCAAGAACACCAGGAGCAAGAAACTTAAGTTCTAGTACTATGTTATATTTGCTAGTGCTGTTATCTTGTTGTTATGCACTTAAGTTCTAGTACTATGTGTGCTTAATGCACTATGAAGTTGCTATATTTGGTACAATGTCAATTTGTTGAATTTGGTACAATATGTGCTCTATCAGGTTGCTCTATTTGGTACAATATGTGCTCTATTTGGTAGTGTGTGTTGCTCTATTTGCTACATTGTGTGCTCTATCAGGTTGATATATTTGGTTCAATGTCAGTTTACTGAATTTGGCACTATCATATGGAATACATATGTATTTGGTACAATGTCACAAGCATCAGCAATGAATAACGATCTTCAAATTTAGCATACGATAGTGCATCATAAACAACATTCAATACATCTCTCTCACACACACTTTCTTCAACAACTGCTACAAACTACAACACAAAAAGCACAGCAACACACATTCCTACAAACAACAATGCCAGAACTAGCAGCATCTCGTCTCTCTCTCAATGTCTTCTTCAAAGGAAGATTTTTCTTTGATAGCTCCATGTTTTGCTTCTGCATTTTGTGGCTTCTGATCCAGCTTTGTTCTAGCTCTGTGTGCTGGTCTTTAAAAGCAAGGGCAGCATGCAATGGAGGAGGAGGATCAACCCAAACCACCTAGTGACACTCATGTGGTAACTGCTTGAACATCACATTAACAAAACATTAGAGATTGCATAAACACCATCTACAACATGGTATAATTCACAAGATCTTACATCTAGAGGACACCCTAAAAATGGCGGCCAGTGTTATCTCCTCCCCACGCAACACGCCGAGCAGGAACAAGGCCATGACCAGGGCAGCGATGCTTTGATAAATGCTCCAATCCGCAATAACTTTCATCTGGAAGATAGAACTCAGAGACATGCTCCACAATCCCGACCCCATCAACCTAAATCAGAAATTTCCCCAATTATCACAAACCCTAGAATGCACTGGAAGGGAGGAAGAAGCATTGCTGGAGTTTTACTTACCTCTCCGACCACCGGCGAGAAGATGGAAGAGCCCGAGCTCGCCATGCGCCGCTGCTCCTTACTCTACCGCGCCACACCTTGCCTCCCACTCCTTTTTCCTCGCCGGCTTTATCCTTCTGCTCTGTTTCCTTGCGCTAGCATATTGAGGACGAAGGGGTATTAGGTATAGCATCGACGGAGGCAAAAATGTCCAAAGTAACGCGTCGTTTGCGGTTAAACGACGCTGACTAGACGGAGACGTGCCGGAAGGGCAAAAACGCAAGCAAAACGATGTGAGCTGGGCAAGACCGAGTGTTTTGCGAAATTAGGGGCAAATCAGTCGAGGGCGTCCCAACTAAGGGTATAAATTCAATTTTACCTTTCAAGAATGTCTAAAACTAGACCATGTTTATGGAGGGTGTTCGTGTTGGCCACAAGGCTCCGCCCGTCATCCATAAAATGGCCTCAAATTTTTTTCCAGCGGTTTCTATGATAGGCATCCATTCCATGTTCGAAGGAAAAACATATTTAAAATCATAATTTGAACATGTACTTAAAATTGTTATTTTCAGCTTTTAACATAAGTAATAAACACACAAAGATAAATTGGAAACCGCAAATGCTTTTTAACAACAATTATTCAATATTTAAAGAACAAATTATAAAAAATCATTATTTAAAAAAGTTCCTTAAAACTTGTATTTTGGTATTAAAAAGATAAAAATGAATTACCTAAAAATAGAAAATAAAATAAAACGCTTTAGGCCTTGGCACAACTAGGCGACGACAGAGCTCCCGCCAGGCATGTGTTGGGCCGGCCCAATAGCTCGCGGATTTTGAAAAAGTTCATCATTTTTTTAAATATTCATGGATCTTAACTTTTTTGCAAAATTCAATACAAATCACTAGAAAATGTTACAAACAAGCGTTCCTAGTCTTGGGAACATTGGCTTCCCAGCCCATTTTTCTAGTTTTGCGAACCTTCTCGGTGGTCATGAACCGCATTTTTTTCTTTTTCTTTTTTCTTTTTATCTTCTCTCTTGTATTATTTTTTCGGTTTCTTTTTCTTTTTCGTATTCTTTGAATTTTTGTTTTTTATGTTTATTTTTGCTATTTATCATATACTCAAAAAATTTAGAATTCAAATTATGTTCGTATTTCTGTGACTTTTTGTGGAATTCACTTTTTTACCATTTTTTCAAAAATGTTTGCAATGAAGATTTTGTTCGTTCTTTTTGAAAAATGTTCATGTTTTGACATTTTGAGCAAGTTTGAAAGAGATGAACTTTTTGAAAATTTATGTACAATTTCTAAAAATAATAATATTTGTATTTTATGAACAAAAAAGGAAATATAAAAACTGAGCGAAAACTGTGCATAAAAAAACGAAGTAAAAACAAAGAGTGAAGGTGATGTGTTATTTTCTTAGCGTTATTTACCTCGCATAAGAAGAGGAAAACAAGGTAAATAAGCACACCAGGTTAACAGCCCAAATGGTTGTGCGCTTATGCCTAGTGCATGAGGACTGTAGTTCGAACCCAAGGTCAGCTGAGCCCATGAGGGTGGGTTGTGCGCCTGAATTGTATGAACCTACGGCGTACACGTTCTACTGGATACAATTTGTGAAATGTCCATACTACCCTTTATACGTTTTGTGAGGGGGTGTACCGATGCGGTGCTCATAGTTGTAATATATGATTTATATCTTTTCAAAAACCTTCTTTCCTTAGGAAAAGACAACATTTGATCGCCATGATGCACTATTAGTGATAGAAATGATACAATTCAACAAAAGAAATTAGAAGTGGTGGTGGGATAATTCATCAATGCTCTTGAAATAAATAAGCATAAATCCTAATTTAATTACTTCCGGAGCAGTTCGTATATAGAAGACTAATAAGGTAGCGAAAATTTCTATAATGTTTGTGTAGAATAAAAAATTGCCTCCGTAAAACACTTGATGGATTACAATTCAATCTACTAGAAAAATGGTCATGGATCATTGGTAGAAGAGGAATAAACCACCCTTGCATAAAAGCCAACATGCTAGCTAGGTGAAAGCAAACTTTCACAAGAGTATTGGAGCCTTAGGGAGTGTTTTTTTCTCAGGGCATCCCTCATTGGGATAGGCATAGTCAGATTTTTTTTAGGGATGCCACACATTTGGAAGGGAGTGAGATGGCTAGAGATAACCTGATTAAAAAAGTTGGTCAAAAACTTGGCTGGCGATAGCCACAAAAACTTGGCGGACGAGAGCAGCCACACGTGTGCCACCCTCTCGTTCCCAGCTGAAGCATGTCCACTCTATGTTTCACGTCCCCACACAAAAAGGAAATCTACCTCTGTTATCCCCTCTCTCTTATAATCCCTAGGGAGAGGCGCAACTGTTATTCTTGATAGGTGGGACTTTTGGAAATAATGAAAGAGAGAATTAAACTAAGTACTAGACATAATAGAAAAATAATAATAGACTAAACGATGGAAATAAACTATGGAGAAATACGTGATATTTTAGATGAGATCGCTGGCGTCTAGGTATAGTCTCGTTTGGCCCCGGCGTGAGATGGAGTCTAAGCTTTTCGACTGTGCCACGTTGTGGGTAAGTTAGTCCTGCATTATAGGATATGGCCATCTACAGAAGGTGGGCGGTCCCTCACATAACATTGCCTCTCAAAACGAGACGTGTTGAGACAACTCAAACGTCATACTTCATGTCCCATAATTGTGGTGGCTAACGGAAAGACATAAAGGTCATGAGAACTGGACTGAAGGCAATAAGTTTTATGGACAACTATGACTCATAGAATAATTGTGTTCACCTCAAGATATCAATGACTGCCACTCGGAAGGTTTATTGGTTTGAACAACTATCTATCAACTTCATGTGTAGTCTAAAGATTTGAACGTCTCCAACTACATACACCAATAGACCAGACTTCTCCAATCAATAAATTATCGCAAAGGTAAATAATCAACACGAAGAGACACATAAATAGACTACACATATCAAATAACTGCTTACTAGCCGATCGGCCCATAGCCAATAATTACTCAAATAACATCACATAATGGAGGTTCAAGAGTTGTTACGACCCATCATGGAGACTGTGATGGGGGGAGGAAAAGGGGTGGTGATGGTGGTGATGGAGGTGGCGCGGCGGATGATGATGGTGATGGTGCAGTGGCGGCGACCCATGGCCATACCCACTGGCAGTGACGGCTCCCTTCCGGCCTTCCTCCAAGGTTGCAACGATGGTGATGGAGGCTTGGAACTTCCCCGAGTGCACTTGATGTGGACTATCAGATGAATGTGGAGATGTGTTCATGGTTGAGGAATATGGTGACGGCTAGGGTCGGTGGTGTATATGTAATAGCTCTCCCGTAGCCTCCTCTGTTGAGGTAGCATCTCTCTTTTGATCCAAAGGCTCTAGATGAGCCCAAACCTTTCCCAAAACATCCTCTAAATGCCAAGGAAGTCATAGGAACAAACAGGGACAAAATCCACGAAGAATCCTGTGTGGAAGGGAAACTTTTGGGCTTGTCTGGTATGGTGCGTACAAGACGCTGCCTTTGGCTCTGGACTCCTCTAGTAAAACTACCTCTATTTTTTCATACGAACTTGGAATGTGACGTTCTTGGGCTCGTTATAATCGTATGAACGATGCCAACGCACATGTGGTTTCAGACCTTGATTTGGATCACTTTGGAAAAATGTTTTTTTTCAATCCCGGAAATGCATAAGTCTGATGCGTGGATGTCGTCTGTTTGAGTTCCTTTCATCGTGTTAAGTGCACGAGATGTCCACATCACCTACAACACAAATAATGACAATTAAAAATAATAAAAACTAACAAAGGTCTTATGCAATGCGCATGGTGAAAAGAGTAAATACAGGAAATCATGCATATGAACATGTAATTGGCTCAATGGGACATGATATACGAAGATAATAGGCAAAAAATAAGCTCTAAAAATGCTTCAAATATGGATCCATCAGGTATGTAAAGAACACCTTTTCTGAAATGTAAGGTTGAAGATTGAAGGCATTTGTGCTATTTGCATGACCTCTTTTTATACAACCCAAAACAACGAGCTTTAGATTATATGACTTCGATTATATGACCTCTTTTTATACAACCCAAGACACAAGCAGTCATGGCCACCATCCAGGAAAAGGGAGGAGGAGAGTAGGGGTGGGCATAAAAGCCGATGGACCAAAAATCGAACGGAAGTCAAAACATATTTTTTCTTCTTCTGTTCTTGTAATTGGTATATATGATTTCGGTTTTCATTTCTAATAATTGAACTAACTTCAGTAGATCCGGTTTCTACCACGGTTAACCGAATACCAAACCTGAAGACATGTACTGTATACTTGTGTTAATCTGTAAGAGCATATGTTCCTCTCTCATAATCATTTTCAGTAGAATCATGAATGCATTCAACAATATAACTATCACATAAAGCACTATTTTCATGATCCACAAGCATATACATTTTATTACTCTCCACATAAGCAAATTATTGAGGGAAATATGCCCTAGAGGCAATAACAAAGTTGTTATTTTATATTTCCTTATATCATGATAAATGTTTATTATTCATGCTAGAATTGTATTAACCGGAAACTCGGTACATGTGTGAATACATAGACAAAACAGAGTGTCCCTAGTATGCATCTACTTGACTAGCTCGTTAATCAAAGATGGTTAAGTTTCCTGACCATAGACATGTGTTGTCATTTGATGAACGGGATCACATAATTAGAGAATGATGTGATGGACAAGACCCATCCGTTAGCTTAGCATAATGATAGTTACGTTTTATTGCTATTGCTTTCTTCATGACGTATACATATTCCTCTGACTATGAGATTATGCAACTCCCGAACACCGGAGGAACACCTTGTGTGCTATCAAATGTCACAACATTACTGGGTGATTATAAAGATGCTCTACAGGTGTCTCCGAAGGTGTTTGTTGGGTTGACATAGATCAAGATTAGGATTTGTCACTTCGAGTATCGGAGAGGTATCTCTGGGCCCTCTCAGTAATGCACATCAGTATAAGCCTTGCAAGCAATGTGACTAATGAGTTAGTTACGGGATGATGCTTACAGAATGAGTAAAGAGACTTGCCGGTAACTAGATTGAACTAGGTATGATGATACCGACGATCGAACCTCAGGCAAGTAACATACCGATGACAAAGGGAATAACGTATGTTGTTATTTCAGTTTAACCAATAAAGACCTTCATAGAATATGTAGGAACCAATACGAGCATCCAGGTTCCGCTATTGATTATTGATCGAAGATGTGTCTTGGTCATGTCTACATAGTTCTCGAACCTGTAGGGTTCGCACGCTTAACGTTCGATGACGATTTGTATTATGAGTTATGTGTTTTGGTGACTGAAGTTTGTTCAGAGTTCCTGACGAGATCATGGACATGACGAGGAGTCTCAAAATGGTTCAGAGGTAAAGATTCATATATTGGAAGGTAGTATTCGGACATCAGAAATGTTTCAAGTGGTTCGGGTATTTTAATGGAGTACTGAGGGGTTACCAGAACCCCTCGGGGAAGTATTGGGCCTACATGGGCCTTAGTGGAGAGAGAGGAGGGCCGCAAGGGGTGGCCACCCCCCCATGGCAGTCCGAATTGGACTAGGGGAGGGGCGGCGCCCTGAAAGCACAAGTGCTCCCTGGGTGATTTTGGTAATTAATGCCAACATATCTCTTGCTGGACTAATACTTTTATCTAGTATATTTCAGAAAGTTCAACAAAGGCGTGGCATGGACAAAAGGATGTGTAACCCCTTCAAGGAGCTAAGGACAAAGATTGGCAAAAGCTCATGACTCTTCATTTCCATTTCAGTGATCCAAGATCACATTGAGTCCATCGGAAAGGCTAATACTATTAAAAGGGGATGAGGTGTTGCTTAATGGCTTGCTTGCTCAAAATGCTTAGTGATATGCTCCAAAAGTCCTCAACCACTTTTTCATATCCACATATGTCCCAAACCAAAAGGCAAACTCGGCCCCACCGATTTGATCTATCCGGCGCCATCGAGTTCATCTGACATAGCCATAGCCAGAAACCCTAATCAGTTCGGTCTCACCAATGGGATCTCTGTCTCACCAAGATGGGCTTGCAAACTCTCTATTGCCTGTTGCAAGTATTTTGGTCCCACCGATATAAGCATTCGGTCCCACCAAGTTTTCTTAACCAACTCTCTGTATTGCTTATTACCAAAATCGGTCTCACCGAGTTTGTGTAATCGGTCAAACCGAGTTGAGGTTTTACCCTAACCCTAGCACATCGGTCCCACCGAGTTGATCATATCGGTCCCACCGAAAACTCTAGCATTCACATTTTGAACCATATCGGTCTGACCGAGTTTCTCGATTCGGTCCCACCGAGTTTGGTGAATTGTGTGTAACGGCTAGATTTTGTGTGGAGGCTGTATATACCCCTCCACCCATCCTCCATTCATGGAGATAGCAATCAGAACGTGCCTACACTTCTACCATTCATTTTCTGAGAAAGAACCACCTACTCATGTGTTGAGACCAGATATTCCAATCCAACCACAAGAATCTTGATCTCTAGCCTTCCCCAAGTTTCTTTCCACTCAAATCATCTTTCCACCAAATCCAAATCTGTGACAGAGGGTTCAGTGTTGGGGAGACTATCATTTGAAGCGCAAGATCAAGGAGTTCATCATCAACACACCATCTATTACCTTTTGGAGAGTGGCGTCTCCTAGATTGGTTAGGTGTCACTTGGGAGCCTCCGTCAAGATTGTGGAGTTGAACCAAGGAGTTTGTAAGGGCAAGGAGATCGCCTACTTCGTGAAGATCTACCCAAGTGAGGCAAGTCCTTCATGGGCAATGGCCATGGTGGGATAGACAAGGTTGCTTCTTCATGGACCCTTCATGGGTGGAGCCCTCCATGCACTCGCGCAACCATTACCTGATACATCCATTTTGCATCATGCTTTTATATCGATATTTATTGCATTATGGGCTGTTATTACACATTATGTCACTATATTTATGCCTATTCTCCCTTATTTTACCAGGTTTACATGAAGAGGGGGAATGCCGATGGCTAGAATTCTAGGTTGGAAAAGGAGCAAATATTAGAGACCTATTCTGCACAGCTCCAAAAGTCCTAAAACTTCATGGAAGTTATTTCCAGAATATATAAAAATATAGGGCGAAAGAAGTTCCAGAGGGGGCCCACACCCTGGCCACGAGGGTGGGAGGCGTGCCCTACTCCCTGGGCGCGCCCCCTGCCTCGTGGGCTCCCTGGTGGCCCTATAATGCCCATCTTCTGCTATATGAGGTCTTTCGTCTGAGGAAAAATCATAAGCAAGCTCACGGGACGAAACTCCGTTGCCACGAGGCGGAACCTTGGCGGAACCAATCTAGGGCTCCGGCAGAGCTGTTCTGCCGGGGAAACTTCCCTCCGGGAGGGGGAAATCATCACCATCATCATCACCAACGATCTTCTCATCGGGAGGGGGTCAATCTCCATCAACATCTTCACTAGCACAATCTCATCTCAAACCCTAGTTCATCTCTTGTATCCAATCTTTGTATCCAAACCTCAGATTGGTACCTGAGGGTTGCTAGTGGTGTTGATTACTCCTTGTAGTTGATGCTATTTGGTTTACTTGGTGGAAGATCATATGTTCAGATCCATTATGCATATTAATACCCCTATGATTATGGACATGAATATGCTTTGTGAGTAGTTACGTTTGTTCCTGAGGACATGTGATAAGTCTTCCTATAAGTAGTCATGTGAATTTGGTATTCGTTCGATATTTTGATGAGATGTATGTTGTCATCCCTCTAGTGGTGTCATGTGAACATCGAATACATGACACTTCACCATTGTTTGGGCCTAGAGGGAGGCATTGGGAAGTAATAAGTAGATGATGGGTTGCTAGAGTGACAGAAGCTTAAACCCTAGTTTATGTGTTGCTTCGTAAGGGGCTGATTTGGATCCATATGTTTCATGCTATGGTTAGGTTTACCTTAGTACTTCTGTTGCAGTTGCAGATGCTTGCAATAGGGGTTAATCATAAGTGGGATGCTTGTCCAAGTAAGAACAACACCCAAGCACCGGTCCACCCACATATCAAATTATCAAAGTACCAAACGCGAATCATTTGAACGTGATGAAAACTAGCTTGACGATAATTCCCATGTGTCCTCGGGAGCTTTTTCCTTTATATAAGAGTTTTTCCAGGCTTGTCCTTTGATACAAAAAGGATTGGGCCATCTTTCTGCACCTTATTTACTTTTATTACTTGCTACTCGTTACAAATTACTTTATCACAAAACTATCTGTTACCGATAATTTCAGTGCTTGTAGAGAATACCTTACTGAAAACTGCTTATCATTTCCTTATGCTCCTCGTTGGGTTCGACACTCTTACTTATCGAAAAGCTACGATAGATCCTCTACACTTGTGGGTCATCAAGACTCTTTTCTGGCACCGTTGTCGGGGAGTGAAGCGCCTTTGGTAGGTGGAATTTGGTAAGGAAAAATTTATATAGTGTGCTGAAATTTACCGTCACTTGTTACGGTGGAACATAATCCTTTGAGGGGCTTGTCCGGGGTATCTTCACCCCGACCAGTAGAGCAAAGAGTTGCTCCTCAACCTACTGAACCTACTGAAAATGTTTACTTTGAAATTCCTTCGGGTATGACAGAGAAACTGCTAGCTAATCCTTTTGCAGGAGATGGAACATTGCATCCCGATTTGCACTTAATCTATGTGGATGAAGTTTGTGGATTATTTAAGCTTGCAGGTATGCCTGAGGATGTCATCAAGAAGAAGGTCTTCCATTTATCTTTGAAGGGATATGCATTGACATGGTATAGGCTATGTGATGATATGCGGTCTTGGGACTATAAGCGATTGAAATTGGAATTTCACCAGAAGTTTTATCCTATGCATCTTGTTCATCGTGATCGTAATTATATATATAATTTTTGGCCTCGCGAAGGAGAAAGCATCGCTCAAGCTTGGGGGAGGCTTAAGTCAATGTTATATTCATGCCCCAATCATGAGCTCTCAAGAGAAATGATTATTCAAAAATTTTATGCTCGTCTTTCTCTCAGTAATCGCTCCATGCTCGATACTTCTTGTACTAGATCTTTTATGATGAAGACTATTGAATACAAATGGGATTTATTGGAAATTAAAAGCAACTCTGAAGATTGGGACCTCGACGAAGGTTAGGAGTCAGGTATAACACCTAAGTTTGATTGTGTTAAATCTTTTATGGCTACCGATGCATCTCGTGAATTTAGCACTAAATATGGACTTGACTCTGAGATAGTAGCTTCCTTTTGTGAATCCTTTGCTACTCATGTTGATCTCCCTAAGGAGAAGTGGTTTAAATATAATCCTCCCATTGAAGTAAAAGTAGTTGCACCTATTAAAGTTGAAGAAAATACTATCACTTACAATGATCCTGTTGTTCCTACTAATTATGTTGAGAAACCACATTTCCCTGTTAGAATAAAGGATCATGCTAAAGTTTCAACTATAGTCAACAAAAGTAATATTAGGACACACAAACCCCCTGAGCAAGTTAAAGTTGAACCTAATATTGCTATGGTTAAAGATCTCTTGGCCGATAATATTGATGGGCATGTTATTTACTTCTGTGATGAGACTGCTAGAATTGCTAGACCTGATACTAAAAATAAACATAGACCTGTTGTAGGCATGCATGTTATTTCTGTTAAAATAGGAGATCATTGCTATCATGGCTTATGTGATATGGGTGCTCGTGCAAGTGCAATACCTCATTCCTTATACAAAGAAATTATGCATGATATTGCACCTGCTGAGATAGAAGATATCAATGTTACCATTAAACTTGCCAATAGAGATACTATTTCACTGATTGGGCGTGTTAGAGATGTTGAAGTCTTGTGTGGGAAAGTTAAATATCCTGCTGATTTTCTTGTTCTTGGTTCCCCACAAGATAGCTTTTGTCCCATTATATTTGGTGGACCCTTATTGAATAGTGTTAATGCTAAGATAGACTGCAATAATGATATTGTTTCTGTTGGCTTAGGTGATATGTCTCATGAGTTTACTTTTGCTACATTTTGTAGACAACCTCATGATAAATAATTGCCTAGTAAAGATGAAATTATTGGTCTTGCTTCTATTAGCTTGCCTCCTACTGATCCTTTAGAACAATATTTGCTAGACCATGAAAATGATATGTTCACGGATGAAAGAAGGGAAATAGATGAAGTATTCTTTAAACAGGGAGCTATTCTGAAACACAACTTGCCTGTTGAAATCCTGGGGGATCCTCCTCCACCCAATGGTTATAGGATGGTAATTGATTTTCACAAATTAAATAAAGCTACTAAAAAGATCATTACCCTTTGCCTTCCATTGATCAAATGCTAGAAAGATTATCCAAACATACATATTTTTGCTTTCTAGATTGTTACTCTGGCTTCTCTCAAATACCCGTGTCAGCTGATGATCAAGCAAAGACCACCTTTACTTGCCCTTTCGGTACTTTTTCTTATAGACGTATGCCTTTTGGTTTATGTAATGCACCTCCTACCTTTCAAAGATGCATGATGGCTATATTCTCTGACTTTTGTGAAAAGATTTGTGAGGTTTTCATGGATGATTTCTCTGTTTATGGATCCTCTTTTGATGATTGCTTGAGCAACCTTGATCGAGTTTTGCAGAGATGTGAAGAAACTAATCTTGTCTTGAACTGGGAGAAGTGCCACTTTATGGTTAATGAAGGTATTGTCTTGGGCATAAAATTTCTGAAAGAGGTATTGAAGTTGATAAAGCTAAAGTTGATGCTATTGAAAAGATGTCGTGTCCCAAGGACATCAAAGGTATAAGAAGTTTCCTTGGTCATGCCGGTTTTTATAGGAGGTTCATTAAGGACTTCTCAAAAATTTATCGGCCTCAAACTAACATATTACAAAAAGATATTCCTTTTATCTTTGATGATGATTGTGTAGAAGCATTTGAAATACTTAAGAAAGCTTTGATTTCTGCACCTATTGTTCAGCCACCTGATTGGAATTTACCCTTTGAAATTATGTGTGATGCTAGTGATTATGCTGTAGGGGCTGTTCTAGGACAAAGAGTTGATAAGAAATTAAATGTTATCCAATATGCTAGTAAAACTCTAGATAGTGCCCAGAGAAATTATGCTACTACTGAAAAAGAATTCTTAGCAGTTGTATTTGCTTGTGATAAGTTCAGACCTTATATTGTTGATTCTAAAGTAACTATTCACACTGATCATGCTGCTATTAAATATCTTATGGAAAAGAAAGATGCTAAACCTAGACATATTAGATGGGTTCTCCTACTACAAGAATTTGATTTGTGTATTATTGATAGATAGGGAGCTGAGAACCCCATTGCAGATAACTTGTCTAGGTTACACTACAAAAAAAGACACATCCGTGACATTTTTGGCCGAACGAAATTTTTTCTGTCATACATATGACACTTCTATGACGATAATTGTGACAAAACCCGGTATCATCATAGATGTGGTGGGCTCCTACTTGTATGACAAAAAATCATGACAGAAAATGGGCTTTTCGTCCTGGGCGGGCCGGAGACGTAGCTGCATGACATTCTTTGGGCCGTCCATGACGGAAAAAACCATGGTAGAAGCGAGGGTGAGGAAAATTTCGGGGAGTTCCCGGTTACGGTGGGAGGTCGTGGGCCGAGCGATGCGCATTTCTCTCATACACGTACGCGCGTGTGTGTGAGGCGTTGGCTCTAACTGAACCCGAGCGAGGCGTTGGGCTCTAACTGAACCCGAGCGATTGCACTGCAGGCTACGCATTACTGAACCCGAGCGATCGATCGATGGCTGTTAACTGAACCTGATCGAGTGATTCCTTCGCTACTGCTGCTAACTGAAGCCGATCGATGCTGCCTCTGGGATGAACAGTGAGTGTTGCGGGGGTTTTGGATGAACAGTGAGCGGTGGCGTTGCCTCTGGATGAACAGGGCCCCGTGGTGTGGAGGGTTGGATGAACAGTAGACGGTGGAGGGGTGCCCGTGGAGGGGTGGTTGAACAGGACCCCGTGGTGTGGAGGGCTGGATGAACAGTAGATGGTGGAGGGGTGGTTGAACAGTAGCCGGTGGAGTAGCGCGCGGTGGAGGCTAGATGAACAGGAGCCTGTGGAGGCTGGAGGAGGTCGACGGTAGCCCGTGGAGGCTGGAGGAGGTCGACGGTGGAGATGAATAGTATCCCGTGGAGTCCCGCTTTGCGGTACGCCACACCCCTCCCGATGAACAGGACCCCCGTTTCGACCGTAGGAGGTCCGTTTCGTCCGTTTTGCGGTACGCCACACCCCTCCCGATCAACATGACCCCCGTTTCGACTGTAGGATGTCCGTTTCCTCCGTTTTGCGGTATGCCACACCCCTCCTGATCAACAGGACCCCCGTTTCGACCGTAGGAGGTCCGTTTCCTCCATTTTGTGGTACATCAGGCCTTGTTTCCATCGTCTATTCCGTCCAAGCCCCCCCGATGAACACGGCCACGCATTCTGTTCCGACCCAACCGGTTGGCTCCCACGTGTTCCGTTGCCTCCCGATGAACATGACGCATTCCGCTGCCTCCCCATGAACACGATGACGACGATGTTTCTCCGTTCCGACCCAGCCATGTACACGAGCCCTGGCCGTATGTATGGGCGAGTAGGCGTTCGAGAACCTGCCCGTATGTACACATACGTGGCCGTATTTTCTTTCTTGCACCCTGGCCGCTATACGTACGTGTACATGCTACGTGTGCGCCTCTACTAAGACACGTGCGCGCCTTTACTACGACACGTGCGCGCCTCTACATCGACCAGTATGTACGTACATGTTCGCGACCAGAATGACAACGCTACATAGGCTTCGACCAGGTGGGTCCTGACTGTCAGGCACTTCCTTGCCTGCGAAGATGTAGCTGGTGGGTCCCAGCAGTCAGGGCGGTGAATCGTTTTGCTTTTTGCCCGGACGCACTTCCTTGCGTGCGAAGGTGTAGCTGCTGGGTCCCAGCAGTCAGGGGGTGAATCGTTTTTTTGCCCTGACGCACTTCCTTGTGTGCGAAGGTGTAGCTGGTGGGTCCCAACAGTCAGGGGGCGAATCATTTTTTTTCGGACACACTTCCTTGCGTGCGAAGATGTAGCTGGTGGGTCCCAACAGTCAGGGGGGCGAATTGTTTTTTTCCCGGACGCACTTCGTTGCGTGCGAAGATGTAGCTCGTGGGTCCCAGCAGTCAGGGGGCGAATCATTTTTTTCACGAAATATGATGGCCCGTCCGGTGGGTCCCCACTGTCAGGTGGAGGAATAATTATTTTGCGCGTAATAAGGAGGCACTTCCTTGCGGCTGCCGTGGACCCAGCTGTCAGCCTCTCCATGTACAGTCCATGTCCGACGGAAGTCGTTCCTTGATCACGTTGACCACGCCATGCCGAGAGAACCAGGGCGGTGGACGACGGTGAGGCCTAGGAAGGGGACGACGCAGAGCCGGGGAGGACGCGACAGTGGATGCACATGCGGAGAGGAGTACGAGGGTTCACTGGTTCGGCTGCGCTGCTGTCGCCATAGAATAACAGGGTGTGTAGGTGAGTGGAGGGATGGCCTGGCCAACGGTGGGAGTAGTAGGGGCGGTGAGGCCTCCGCGGCAGCACAGCCGGCCACGAGAGGCAGGAGCAGGCGGGACGACCGGCCTGCTTTGGGCGGCTGGAGCAAGAAGACCAGAGGTTGAAGAAGCACGACGGTCGTTGGATGAACATCGTACGGTCACTACGGCTAGAATCGTTTATATTGACTAAGTTGACAAAGCCCTTGGTACGTCAACTTAGTAGGCCCATAGGTCAGCTTCCGAAACGGTGCGCCCCAGATGTTAGGGGGAGGAATCATTTTTTGGGAGGGTGAAGCTAGAATATCCGAGATTGAAGAAGAAGCACGACATCCGTTGGATGGACATCCAACGGCCACTGTTGCTAGAACCGTGTGTTGGTTATAAGTTGACAAAGCCTTGCATACGCGTCAACTCTGTTTTTTTAGGGGACGCGTCAACTTAGTAAAGCCAGAAGTGTGTGGCAGAGAACTTATAGCCCATTTGAGATTTGTAAGAATGTGTAGCCCATTTATTTTAATTCTAATGGAATTTACTACAACCCATTTACAGTTTGTTAAAAGTATAGCCCATTTCAACCAACCGTTCAAAACAAAATTCAATAAAATTTCCCACATTTTAATGGGATCCAAAATATTTTTATCCCGAAATTTCTAGTCAGATTAAATACAATTTCAATACAAATTTATATTACGTAAAAATCCAACGAAACATTGCGCTCGCAACAATTAATGAAATTAAAATTTTCAATATCCAAAAATAATATTTTATAATCACGTGTTTGGTGCATTTTTTATAGTTACTGCCCAGTTTTTATAATTACATCCCATTTATTATTTCTTAAAGCCCATTTTCTTGTTAAGCCTAATGCATCCCTCCTAGAAAAGATTTGCAGCCCAGCGGGGCAGAGAATAACAACTTGACCTTGCCCGGGTATTCCTAAAAAAAAGTATAACCGGGCTAGCCATTTTCAGCTTGAAAAAAAATTAATATCTAGGCTGGATATCTGGCCTGGGCTAGACGGCCATAGCCCGCCCAGTTAATACTTGCAGCGATGTTTTTGTTGTTGTTCAGAGGAGAAAAATTAATATCAGGGCTAAACATCAAAAAACTCTGAAGTGCTCACAACTCAAAAACACAAATACTGCTCGAGTTGCTTGGTCCCAGCCGTCGGCCGCTTCTTGTGCAATTCTCTCGTTTATTGACTACTACATAGGTTGACAATGGTGTGGTACCGTGATGTCAGGAAACCAGGAGGAAGCAAAATAAATTATATATATATATATATTATATAGAGAGGCACTTGCGTACGTGAGGCTATGGACTTGGTGGGTCTCCATTGTCATCCTCTCCAAGTAAAGTCATCTCCTCGCCCGCGTGCGCTTTCCGCCCGAAACAGTCAGCGCCGACCGCCCCGCTTCCCGGTGCAGGCGATTGCTCCGCCTTCAAACGACACAAGTGTCGTCCGTCCGTCCATCCACCGTCCACATTAATGATACGTGGTTGCCGAGGCGGCTACTCCGGCGCCACACGTCCGTCCCTCCGCCCGCCCACCATTGCTATATAAACTGCTGCGCCGGGCATAGCCGTAGTCATCCGCATCTGTTCCCTTTCTCCTCTCCACACCACTACTGCCCACCATGGCTTCCTCACGCTCCAGCGCTCTTTGGGACGGGCGGACGATGGACCACAAGGAGATGGCATCCATTGCTGCCGATCGGCTGGCCGGCAGGCAGCCGGCGGATGACGACGTCCCAATGGAGAACATGGTAGTCGACGATCCGGCGCCAACCCCCTCCTCCGCGCCATCCTTGCCGGTGCATTGCACCATGACCATCGGCGAGGCCCGTGCCCAATATATGGACAGGGTGAGGCAGATGCGTGAGGAGAAGTTCTGGGAGGCACAGGCCGACGCCGCCTACAACCACCATCTCCTCCAGGAGCACCTGCAAGCGGAGGAGCAGATCGCCGCGGAGCAAGAGGTGCTGCTCGACTCGTACCGCTCCGCCCGCAAGGGCCGCCTCGAGCGCTGGCGGTACCGCATGCGGGTGGCGGAGGCTGTGGCCGCCTACAAAGAGTCTAGCAAAGAGGGCGATGAAGCACGCTGTTTCGCAAGATCGAGGACGAGGCAGAGGACAATGCCCGCTCCGAGGAGTCCCTGCTCCGCTGGCGTCAACGAGGCCCTGCTCCGCCGAGGCCCCGCGGCGCCAACAACGAGGCAAAGGACACCGCCGGCTCTGCCGAGGCCCCGCCCCGCCAACAGCGAGGTAGAGGACATCGCCGGCTCTGCCGAGGCCCCACCCTGCAGGCAACGTGGGGGAGGATTTCCACCGCTCCACTGAGGCGCCGCCCGCCGGCAACGAGATAGAGGACATCGCCGGCTCCACCGAGGCCCCGCCCCGCTGCCAACGAGGCCGCGCCACACAAAAAACGAGGAAGAGTAGAACACGGTAGGTCGCCGCCGCTCGGGTCCAAGTAAGGCCACCGCTGCTACCCTCCGGTTGAAGCAAAGCTAGGCGGGTTGACCATTGACGGCCGGTTAGCTTCTTGGCGGCGACGTGGAGTCGGAGAGCTGCGCTGGATAAGAACGCTGCTTCTACTTAACTGCTGATGCAGTTGGCTGACTGACACGTGGTCCGAACATGCCACATGTCAGTTACGCAACTGCACCTACAGTTAAGTCACTGAAGCTTCTGTTCAGCTCAGCGGGACACAGGTGGGTAGCTTCAGTTAATTAATTATACCTCCAGCACACCCCTTTTTAGTTGAAGAATGTATGAAATGTAATGAAATCCGGCATGTTTATATGAAACCCGACCGTGTATGACTGAATTTATTTCGATTAGTTTGAATTCCTGTATCACTGGCATTGGATGAACATGCAAAGCAATACGTACTAGCATTATTCCCAGGGTGATCACCTCGTTTGCAGCAGTTTCACATGTACTCCCTCCGGTCCTTTCTAGTCTGCATACAAGTTTTGTCTACAGTCAAAGTATCTCTACTTTGACCAATCTTATACAAAAAAGTATACACTTCCACAATGTGCGAAGTAAAAAGGAACATAAGGAGTACAAAGAGTTTGAGCAGCTTTTTAGCGTTTCTGTACATTGCAATCAAACACACAGGCCTGGCAATTCAAAGAGAACATTCAAAACAATTGATGATTATGCATCTCAGCGACTCACATGTCAGAGGCAATATTTACTTCACAACTAAAGAATAAAGAAAAAATTGATCGACACTGCTGACAGCAAAGGGCGTCCCATTCAGAAATATCAAACGCACGCCTTGCTAAAATCAATGAGCAAAATTTGACAAGGTTGTCCCATTCCAAAATATCAAATGCCTACGATTGTGGAATGGGCAGGGTTTTCCATCAGTTCGGACATTGACATGGCACCTCGTGCTAATAAACCAGCTGTTCTTTTTGTGCAGTTCCCCCAAAATCAACCAAATTCGCGCGTAGCTTGTATGATTTCGCCCTTATATGTTGCAACGCCTTGAACTTATCGACACCTCCTTTCTTGTGGTGGAAATGAATGATTCGATGTATTCATGAACATTTCGTGCAGTTCCCATTGAAACCAAGTTGAGCACCCCTGTTTGGACAAATACAAAAAAGTGATTAGTATAAAGCAAACTGTACTATGAATTGATAGTTTCAACAGGCACATACATGGTCCATGTAGAGCACACTTTTAGAAAATGGAACTCACCAGAAAGAATCCTAGAACAACATTGTACTCGCGCATCACAACAAAAAAATGGAGATTTGTCAGTCCTTCTGAGCTGAAGTTAGTTTGGTCTTGTGGGGAGTAATGTAACCATCCTTTAACTGCTCCTTCTGATGAGAAGATAGACAGGGCTTCTTCATCTTGGCATAATCGGAACTAGTCACTTCACGTACTCCATATTCTTCTTCAGAGGAAGATGATCCTTTTGTGCAAAGACAAGAGGACTACTAAATGCTAGAATCCATGTTTGCTCAAAAAAAGGAAAGGAAATATTTAAAATAGCACAGATGAAGCACTTCTCAAGGACAATACACTTTTTCATGATAGTATCTAAATAGTAGCACAACAATAATAGAGATGACAAAGCTCAATCATATGGATGAAATCAGTGGGCGAGTACCAACCTTTGTCAGGAGGCTTATTGTGTAGAGCATACAGATGAAGCATTTCTCCGAAACCATGTGTTGCTATCTATGGTGGTGGCCATGCTTACTATATACTCCTCGATTAGTTTAATGTTTCCAACATCTTCTTGTGCAGTTCCACTAAAATATATGGTATCTTCAAAGAAGATCCCTGTTTGCACAAGTAGAGATAATTACATATTACATTAAGAGTGGCATCAAATTAGTGGAAAAACAATTGCTCGTTCCAGCCATAGCAATAAATTAAGATGCAAAACTATATCATTACTTGTGTCATCACAGTTCCAGTGCTTCATTACAGCACCGGGAGTTGATTTTTGTTTTTCTTCCGCTTGTTCTTCCCCTTCATCACTTGGTTCAATAACAGACAAGCCTCGCCTTCAATGTAAGATTTGGCATGCCAATTAGGGAGCACAAGTATAGTACTAAACTTAATTTTCTGATGAAAGTGGCAAAATACAGGCCAGCAGTTGTGAAATATCCTTATCTTACCTCAATGGGATATTACGGTGCACATACAGATTGGAAGTCTTGTCTCCATTTGCGCAATTCACTAAAATCAAGCAACATTATCGTACAAGTAGCACAACATATGAAAGCACACTACAGAATCATGTGAAAGAAGGCTAGTACTGACCTCTCATGATGCGGAATTCAAACAACTCACAAGAAGAAGATCTGAACCAAATTCGCCTTTACGGATAGGAAGTAAGATCTCCTCTTGTGCAGTTCCACTAAGATCAAGCAATCAAGCAACGTTGTCGGTGTGACATTTTGGTTGAACTGCACAAAACACTCTTAAAACAAAAGTGTTTTGTGCAGTGCAACAAAAGCTCACAATGGCAACGAGGTGAAGTAGATAACCCTGTTTACACAGAGGTGCAAAGAAACAATTAGTGGTCAATAACGGTGGATGACACAGAAGCCAACAAAAAGAAGCATCTACCTTATCTAAATGGGAAAGAAAGCAAGACAGTAGCATTTCTCAAACGATGGCATTGATTAATATTAACATAGAGATTATATTAACAATAAAATTCGTTAAACATGTAATTTGCTTTTAACTGTGGCATTGCATCAATTTTCCAGCGGCATTATTAGAGGGTGTTTGTTTACAGGGACATTTTGGTGTAGGGACTAAAAAAACTCCGTGTCAGTCCCATCTAAACCAAACAGGAGGGACTTTTAGGGACTAAAAGTGGGCATTTTGGACTAAAGAAAGAAGACCCCGAGGGAGTCTTTTTGGGACTTTTTCCAACAGTTGCCCCTGCCACGCATCGCACCTTGTCTCTATTAGTTCATTACTAGGGGTAACATGGTCTTTTAGCATGTCATTTAATAACCTCTAGTCCATGTTTAGTCCCTGGAACCAAGCAGGGAGGGACTAGGAGTTTTTAACCAAACAGGGCCTTAGATTAACAACAGCTAATGAGTTGCACGGGACAGTGGACGCACCAGCACCATGTGCATCTACCGATGTACTGTGGTCATGCACAGTCTGTTGCAACAAAGAATAAACAACCAAGGAGCATATTTGTGTTGGTCCCAGTTTTGTTATCTTTAGACACATTTCCCTATGTGAGCGCAGAAAATCTAGTCCTGCTCAAACTCTACAGCCTTGTCCCTTCCTTTCCTTTTTGAACTAGTACTTTCGCCCCTTCCTTTCCTCTTTGAACCATGTCCTAGATTTATGCGTTACAACTGTCCCCCATTCCTTTCCTCTTTGAACCACGTCCTAGATTCATGCTATACAACTTTCCCCCTTCATTTCCACTTTGAACCACGTCCTAGATTCATGCTATATACAACTTTTCCCACTACTTTCCCCCACTCCTTTCCTCTTTGAACCACGTCCTAGATTCATGGTATACATGCAACTAGAGCAATGTGATACGTCTCCAACATATCTATAATTTTTGATTGCTCCATGCTATATTATCTACTGTTTTGCACTATATTGGACTTTATTTTCCACTTCTATATTATTTTTGGGACTAACCTATTAACTGGAGGCCCAACCCAGAATTGCTGTTTTTTTGCCTATTTCAGTGTTTTGAAGAAACAGAATATCAAACAGAGTCCAAACTGAATAAAACCTTCGGGAACGTGATTTTCTCACCGAACGTGATCCAGGACCCTACTCCAAGGAATCAAAGAGGCGGTCACGAGGGTGGGGGGCGCGCCCCCCTGCCTCGTGGGCCCCTCGATGCTCCACCGACGTACTCCTTCCTCCTATATATAACTACGTACCCCCAAACGAACAGATACGGAGCCAAAAACCTAATTCCACCGCCGCAACTTTCTGTATCCACGAGATCCCATCTTGGGGCCTATTCCGGAGCTCCGCCGGAGAGGGCCGTCATCATGGAGGGCTTCTACATCATTGTAGCCTCTCCGATGAAGTGTGAGTAGTTTACCTCAGACCTTCGGGTCCATAGTTAGTAGCTAGATGGCTTCTTCTCTCTTTTTGGATCTCAATACAAAGTTCTCCCCCTCTCCTGTGGAGATCTATTCGATGTAATCTTCTTTTTGCAGTGTGTTTGTTGAGACCGATGAATTGTGGGTTTATGATCAAGTCTATCTATGAATAATATTTGAATCTTCTCTGTATTCTTTTATGTATGATTGGTTATCTTTGCAAGTCTCTTCGAATTATCCGTTTGGTTTGGCCAACTAGATTGGTAGTTCTTGCCATGGGAGAAGTGCTTAGCTTTGGGTTCGATCTTCCGGTGTCCTTTCCCAGTAACAGAAGGGGCAGCAAGGCACGTATTGTATCGTTGCCATCGAGGATAACAAGATGGGGTTTATTTCATATTGCATGAATTTATCTCTCTACATCATGTCATCTTGCTTAAGGCGTTACTTTGTTTTTAACTTAATACTCTAGATGCATGCTGGATAGCGGTTGATGAGTGGAGTAATAGTAGTAGATGCATAATCGTTTCGGTCTACTTGTCACGGACGTGATGCCTATATACATGATCATGCCTAGATATTCTCATAGCTATGCTCAATTCTGTCAATTGCTCAACAGTAATTTGTTCACCTACCATAGAATACTTATGCTCTTGAGAGAAGCCACTAGTGAAACCTATGGCCCCCGGGTCTATTCTCATCATATCAATCTCCGTCACTTTAATCTTGTTTTGCTTTTTTACTTTGCCTTTACTTTTTTACTTTGCATATTTATACTAAGAATACCAAAAATATTATATCTATCAGATCTCACTCTCGTAAGTGACCGTGAAGGGATTGACAACCCCTAATCGCGTTGGTTGCGAGTAGCTATCGTTTTGTGCTGGTACGAGGGACTTGAGCGTGGCCTCCTACTGGATTGATACCTTGGTTCTCAAAAATTGAGCGAAATACTTACGCTACTCTGTTGCATCATCCCTTCCTCTTAGGGGAAAACCAACACAAGCTCAAGACGTAGCAAGAAGGATTTCTGGCGCCGTTGTCGGGGAGTCTACGCAAAAAGTCAACATACCAAGTACCCATCACAATCCCTATCTCTCGCATTACATTATTTGCCATTTGCCTCTCATTTTCCTCTCCCCCCACTTCACCCTTGCCGTTTTATTCGCCCTCTCTCTCTCTATCCTCCCTCTCTATTTGCCTCGTTTGCCCATTTGCTCGTGTGCTAGTTTGTTTGCTTGTCGTCATGGCTAGTCCTCTTTCTACTCCTTTGTCCCCCGAGTTTGAAGTCCTTCACTTCAAACAAAAGCAAGGAGAAAACTTAAAGGATGCTTGGTTTAGAATGATGGAATCTTATCGTAAATGCACCCTAGAAGTAAATTTCAGAATTTTGCTTCACAACTTTTATGTTGGGCTTAACATGTCTCATAGACAACTTTTGGATTGTGCTGCCAAAGGCAATTTTATTGAAATTGATCCCAGTATCGCGCATGAAATTATAGAAGTTATAGTAGGAACTTAACCTCAACAAAAGGGGCCCCATCATACCCAAGAGAAAACGCAAGTTTTTGAGAAAATTTGTGAAGTAACTAAGATTTTACAGAAATCTCTTGAACCTCTTAAGAGCATTAGCGTAAATCTTCACCGCATGAGTATGTTGATTACTCTTTGCAATAAGCAGTTGGATTCTTTAGATCTCAAGATCTCTGAATATGAAGGGAAACGTAAGGAACCTCCCAGATTCGAGCATAACATCGCTAAAAGAATTAAGAATCAAGATGACAATACCTAGATCTATCCTCTCTTTTATGCCTAGCTAGGGGCGTTAAACGATAGCGCTTGTTGGGAGGCAACCCAATTTTATTTTTATTCCTTGCTTTTTGCTCCTTATTAGTAATAAATAAATTATTTAGCCTCTGTTTTTGTTGTGTTTTTTGTGCTTAATTAGTGTTTGTGCCAAGTAGAACCGTTGGGAAGACTTGGGGAAAGTCTTGTTGAACTTGCTGTAAAAAACAGAAACTTTAGCGCTCACGAGAACTGCTGTCATTTTTATTTGAAGAGTGCTATTTAGTTATTTCTTTTTGGATGTGATTAATAGATAAATTCCTCACGTCCGTCAATTTATTATAGAATTTTTGGGGTTCCAGATCTTGCTCAAGCTACAGATTACTACATACTGTTCTGTTTTTGACAGATTCTGTTTTTCGTGTGTTGTTTGCTTATTTTGATGAATGTATGGTTAGTAAAATAGTTTATAATCCATAGAGAAGTTGGAATACATTAGGTTTAACACCAATATAAATAAATAATGAGTTCAATACAGTACCTTGAAGTGGTCTTTTGTTTTCTTTCGCTAACGGAGCTCACGAGTTTTCTACTTTAAGTTTTGTGTTGTGAAGTTTTCAAGTTTTGGGTGAATTCTTGTGATGGATTATGGAACAAGGAGTGGCAAGAGCCTAAGCTTGGGGATGCCCATGGCACCCCCAAGATAATCCAAGGACACCAAAAATTCAAATCTTGGGGATGCCCCGGAAGGCATCCCCTCTTTCGTCCACTTCCATCGGTAATTTACTTGGAGCTATATTTTTATTCACCAATATGATATGTGTTTTTCTTGGAGCATCTTGTATTATTTTTGTCTTTGTGTCTTAGTATGCAACAATAATCCTTGCTATACACACCTTTTGAGAGAGCCATACATGAATTAAAATTTGATAGAATACTCTATGTGCTTCACTTATATCTTTTGAGCTAAGTAGTTTTTCCCTATGTGCTTCACTTATATCTTTTGAGCATTATAATTTTTCTCTATGTGCTTCACTTAGATCTTTTAGAGCATGGTGGTGGATTTGTTTTAAAGAAACTGTTGATCTCTCATGCTTCATTTAAATTATTTTGAGAGTCTTAATAGCATGGTAATTTGCTTAATAATAATATGCTTGGTATTCAAGATTTTTCAAACTTTCTTTTGAGTGTGTTGAATACTAAGAAAAGATTGAAGCATGATAATTGTTTTGAGATATGGAGGTGATAATATTAAAGTCATGCTAGTTGAGTAGTTGTGAATTTAAAGAATACTTGTGTTAAAGTTTGTGATTCCCGTAGCATGCACGTATGGTGATCCGTTATGTGATGAAGTCGGAGCATGATTTATTTATTGATTGTCTTCCATTTGAGTGGCGGTCGGGGACGAGTGATGGTCTTTTCCTACCAATCTATCCCCCTAGGAGCATGCGCGTAATACTTTTCTTTGATAACTTCTAGATTTTTGCAATAAGTATATGAGTTCTTTATGACTAATGTTGAGTCCATGGATCATAAGCACTCTCACCCTTCCACCTTTGCTAGCCTCTCTAATACTGCGCACCTTTCGCCGGGATCATACACCTACCATATACCTTCCTCAAAACAGCCACCATACCTACCTATTATGGCATTTCCATAGCCATTCCGAGATATATTGCCATGCAACTTTCCACCATCTAGTTCATCATGACACATTCATCATTGTCATATTGCTTAGCATGATCATGTAGTTGACATAGTATTTGTGTCAAAGCCACCATTCATAATTTTTTCATACTTGTCACTCTTGATTCATTGCATATCCCGGTACACCGCCGGAGGCATCCATATAGAGTCATACTTTGTTTTAGAATCGAGTTGTAAATAAATGAAAGTGTGATGATCATCATTTAATAGAGCATTGTCCCAAAAAAGGCCAAAGAAAGAAAAAAGAAGGCCCCCCCAAAAAAAGAGAAAATAAATAAAAAGGGGCAATGCTACTATCCTTTTACCACACTTGTGCTTCAAAGTAGCACCATGATCTTCATAGTAGAGAGTCTCTCATGTTATCACTTTCATATACTAGTGGGAATTTTACATTATAGAACTTGGCTTGTATATTCCAATGATGGGCTTCCTCAAATTGCCCTAGGTCTTCATGAGAAAGCAAGTTGGATGCACACCCAGTTAGTTTCTTTTTGAGCTTTCATATACTTATAGCTCTAGTGCATCCGTTGTATGGCAATCCCTACTCACTCACATTGATATCTATTGATGGGAATCTCCATAGCTCGTTGATACGCCTAGTTGATGTGAGACTATCTTCCCCTCCTTTTTTTCTTCTCCACAACCACCATTCTATTCCACCTATAGTGATATATCCATGGCTCACGCTCATGTATTGTGTGAAGATTGAAAAAGTTTTGAAAAAGTTAGAGTATGAAAAAGTTGCTTGGCTTGTCATCGGGGTTGTGCATGATTTAAATACTTTGTGTGGTGAAGATAGAGCATAGCCAGACTATATGATTTTGTAGGGATAACTTTCTTTGGCCATGTTATTTTGAGAAGACATAATTGCTTTGTTAGTATGCTTGAAGTATTATTATTTTTATGTCAATATAAACTTTTGTCTTGAATCTTTCGAATCTGAATATTCATATCACAATTAAGAAGATTTGAATTGAAATTATGCCAAGTAGCACTCCGCATCAAAAATTCTCTTTTTATCATTTACCTACTCGAGGACGAGCATGAATTAAGCTTGGGGATGCCTGATACGTCTCCAACGTATCTATACTTTTTCATTGCTCCATGCTATATTATCTACTGTTTTGGACTACATTGGGCTTTATTTTCCACTTTTATATTATTTTTGGGAGTAACCTATTAACCGGAGGCCCAGCCCAGAATTGCTGTTTTTTTGCCTATTTGAGTGTTTCGAAGAAACGAAATATCAAACGGAGTCCAAACGGAATAAAACCTTCGGGAACGTGATTTTCTCACCGAACGTGATCCAGGAGACTTGGACCCTACTCCAAGGAGTCAAAGAGGCGGTCACGAGGGTGGGGGGCGCGCCCCCTGCCTCATGGGCCCCTCGATGCTCCCCCGACGTACTCCTTCCTCCTATATATACCTACGTACCCCCAAACGAACATGTACGGAGCCAAAAACCTAATCCCACCACCACAACTTTCTGTATCCATGAGATCCCATCTTGGGGCATGTTCCGGAGCTCCGCCGAAGAGGGCCTTCACCACGGAGGGCTTCTACATCATCATAGCCTCTCCGATGAAGTGTGAGTAGTTTAGCTCAGACCTTCGAGTCCATAGTTAGTAGCTAGATGGATTCTTCTCTCTTTTTGGATCTCAATACAAAGTTCTCCCCCTCTCTTGTGGAGATCTATTCGATGTAATCTTCTTTTTGCGGTGTGTTTGTTGAGACCGATGAATTGTGGGTTTATGATCAAGTCTATCTATGAATAATATTTGAATCTTCTCTGAATTCTTTTATGTATCTTTGCAAGTCTCTTTGAATTATCCGTTTGGTTTGCCCAACTAGATTGGTAGTTCTTGCCATGGGACGTGATGCCTATATACATGATCATGCCTAGATATTCTCATAACTATGCTCAATTCTGTCAATTGCTCAACAATAATTTGTTCACCCACCATAGAATACTTATGCTCTTGAGAGAAGCCACTAGTGAAACCTATGGCCCCTGGGTCTATTCTCATCATATCAATCTCCGTCACTTTAATCTTGTTTTGATTTTTTACTTTGCCTTTACTTTTTTACTTTGCATCTTTATACTAAAAATACCAAAAATATTATATCTATCAGATCTCACTCTCGTAAGTGACCGTGAAGGGATTGACAACCCCTAATCGCGTTGGTTGCGAGTAGCTATCGTTTTGTGCAGGTACGAGGGACTTGAGCGTGGCCTCCTACTGGATTGATACCTTGGTTCTCAAAAACTGAGGGAAATACTTACGCTACTCTACTGCATCATCCCTTCCTCTTCAGGGAAAACCAACGCAAGCTCAAGACGTAGAACAATGCATGTGGAGTAAGTAAATTATACCTTAAGTTCTTGGGGCGTGGTTTGGTGGGCGACGGGATGGCGGCGAAGAAGAAGGGGTCGGAGGCCCTCCCGCGCCGCCGCTGGGTGGAAAGTGAACAGCTGCGCCGGTAGTCCCTCACCGACGGCGACATCATTAAGCCTCCTTCCCTTCTCGGCGGACGGATCCTGCCGGCTCTTTGAGCAGCAGTGAGGGGAGAGAGAGGCTAAGGAAGTCTTGTTTAGATTTGTAGAGGGTGAGAGAGTGTGAAGAGAGCAACTACAAGCACTGAGGCTCCAGCGGGAGAGGGCGAGAGAGTGTGAAGAGAGCAACTACAAGCACTGAGGCTCCAGCGTGAATATATATACTGGAGAGAGAGTGTGAAGTGTGCAAACCCTAGAAAACATTTTGACCAGTCAAAGAATCCTCCTAGCACAAATTATGCTCAAGTGTAGTTATCGAACCCGAGACCTCAAGTTTGATGAGCGAACAGGCTAACCAGCTACACAACCCTCCCGTTATGTTCAACGAGAGGGAAATAACCTTTTATACATTCCTGCATTCATGTGACAAGCATGCCGTGTTTTTGTGTGTGTGTGGGAGTCATTGGGATTTCAATCATAATCATGTCATGTGGCTTTGGTGGTAAGACTATCCATAGTGGTGCAAAAATAATGCAACCTTAGTCACCTTACCTCTCTCCACGTAGTACGTTGGGTCCCACCAGTTAGAGGGTGAAACAAACAAATTAATAAGAAAAATTAAAAGCGTCAGCGGTGTATCTTACCTCGCACATCTCGCTACTGCTCGGGAACACTGTCAAATTGATCCCTCTGTTTGCTCATGTACTATTTTAAGTGAATCCTTATTATAACATGCACACAAATTTTGGGCACTTGTATTCGACTTAAGTCAGTGTGCCACCATATCTCGTATACTTACTACTCCCTTCGTCTAGGTGTAATAAGTCACGTTAGAAGGTGCAACAGGACCAAGGTGCGTGCGTGTGCACGCGCGCACTCCTACAGAGAGATGTTGTGTAGTGTACGATTTTAGCCGCGAGAGTCGGTGCATCCTCTCGTTTCCAGGCGTGTCCGGTAGGGACATGCGGACAGCTGCCATGCCCGCTCCTGACCAGCCTGGCCCACCCAAAGCCCCTCCATCGCCCGCGCGCGCTTCCCGACCGAAACGGTCAGCGCCGCTCCAAAGAATCGATGCCGGATTCATGCCCGGGCAGAGCGGACGCGACCTCTCACTGGCGCAAGAGTGATGGTTGCTTCGTCCGTCCAACTTACTGCTGGGTCTATGTGATTTGACGGCTCATTGGTCTTTATTACTAAGGTCGTAGGACTGCTGGATGTCCCATGCTTTCGGCGAAAGGAGGTACTACTACTAGATTACAATTTTCTCCATTCTTACAACGGAGGCGTGCAAGAGCAGTGTAAACATGCATGCTCAGTGATTACATGACCCACCTCACACTATCACCGTGCGACACCTAACTCTTTACATAGTACTCCCTCCGTTCCTAAATATTACTAGATGAGTCCCCGCACGTTGCCGTGGAAGAACGGTATATCTCTCTGCGCAAAATATTCGATTTCATAGAACTAAAAAAACTCTATAACCGCATGACAAATGTGGTAGCCAAACTAAATAAACTCTCATCATCATTTAGATCATCCCACATACGGAAAAAAGATCAGCCAACTCCTACTGCATAATGGGATTATATTTTCCTTTTTGACATGTTAATGGGACTTAAAAGCTCACTTACATGCATGCTACCGGTGCATGCTTGCATGCAGACATGTTGATGTGATTTAAAACCCACTCACATGCATGTGCCACGGTATTTCTGCATGCTTGCATGTGGCTTAGTGCGGAGCCTCTCAACGTCTAGATCAGACGGATATTCTGGACTGATTTACTTCATCTAACGGCTACATCAATTTTGATGATGTGGCTCAAGGAGAGGATAGAGAATTCCTAGTAGTGGGGGCTAGCTATTACTAGTAGATAAGTCTTTGTAGAGATTCCACTACATACGGAACAAAATGAATGAATCTACACTTAAAATGCATCTATATACATCCGCATGTGGTTCATGGTGAAATCTCTACAAAGACTTATATTTAGGAACGGAGAAGTACTAGTATAGTATGTACTGTAATTTATCGGCGAGATAAATTTGTACAATGCTATGAAGCTCCCAGCTTCTGTTACATGTATCTTGCGTCCAAGGTTGCCCGTTGCAACATTTCATCAAATACAAAGGAGACTAACATGCATGCTATTGCATCTCAATGATTGACAGATCATAGCAAATATGTACTCCCTCCGTCCCAACATAAGTGTCTCAACTTTGTGCAAACTTTAGTACAAAGTTGTACTACTACTAAAATTGACACTTATTTTGGAACAGAGGCAGCTAAATAAAAAAACGATCCATGCAGTCCCTAGCCCTTGAACCGTGAACCCTGACCAGGCTTCAATTTGCTGGCAACGTTTGAGCTTCCTAATAAATGAAGTTTGCAACCTTTTGACCATCAGATCATTTTGTGCAGTTTCACCAAAATCGAGATGAGCATCCCTGTGGCAAAGAAATTGAAGAAGCATGATTAGAATAAGATTACTGGGACTAGTTGATGAGACATAAACTCATCACAAATACAGTACGTAGAAGCCAGTAGAGGTATGTGCGGGGCAAAGAAGTAGAGAAATATCCACAGGGAGTGATGTGGGCAGCTGGAGCAGTGGTGCAAGCCGGCTGTAAAGGGAGTTGTACCTGAGGGACGTAGCTCAACCTTGAGGTCGGCGGCGGGAGGTGGCAACTGCCCACGTCGTGGCAGTCAGCAAGGGACGAAGGCAACCTCACCGGCTTTGTGAGATAGAACGGCGGGTGACGGTGACCTGGACTAGGGGGTACTCACCACATCATCTCCCGATCTGTTAGATTGGGCCGAGGACCCCCATGGCCGTATATGTCGTGGTTCTAACTCTGACAGTGATGTAGGGGGGTATGTATGGAGAGGCTAGATCTTAGCTATGGAGGAGTTGTAAGCACACGAGGATTACGAGTTCAGGCCCTTCTCGGAGGAAGTAACAACCCTACGTCTCGGTGCCCGGAGGCGGTCGACTGAATTATGTGTGTATGAATAACAGGGGTGCCAACCCTTGATACTGAGGAGGGGGGTGGCTTATATAGAGTTCTCCAGGCCCCTCCAGCCCTCAGTAATGCAAGGTTTAAAGTACATTAAGACTAGGGGTTACTGGTAATGCCCCTAATGAAGTGCTATGATGACCATAAAAGCTACTTAATGACCGACCGTTTGCGTGCAGGGTGACTTTAGATCTCCTGGCAGTTGAGTGGTTGGAATTTGGTCGAGTGATTGCTTCGTGGTCGAGTGTCTTGAATCTGTCGAGTGGGATACCTCCAAGTCGATTGAAAGGTGACTTCTTCTAGGGATGTCCTTGGGTAGGGTACTTAGGACAGGTCCATGCCCCTATCCTAGGTACATAGCTTCATCATTAGCCCCCGAATGGATCGAGGTTCGAGTGGGGAAGGAGTTGGGGATCTTTCCGACTGGCTCTTCATGTTATATGAACGTCTTGTTTTGGATCAATTGTCACGGATGACGTCGTCAACTTCTTTCAGTCGCCTTGATCCATTCTTGGCCTCTTGTCGAGTGAATTTCTTTACTTGTGAAGTTCCGAGTGACGGTGTGAAAGGGATCTTCTGTTTCACGAGTTGTTCTGTGGCCCGCGGATTTTGCGGGATTTGAATTTTGGGAAGCGCGCGGGACGGGGGCGGCCGCAGTAATCGGATGGGATAGGACGGAAGCTCCTCGATCCCCATGCCACCTTTTTCGCCACGTACCGCGCGCGCGCCTGTTGCGGGATTTGACGGGATTGCCTGGGCCTACCAATCAGCCACTCGGAAGCGACCTCTTATAAGCTGCCGGTTCGGGACCCCCGAACAGTGCGTCTTCACTTTTCCCCCTTCCTTCACAAGATCCTCCGCCACCTCCGCTCCCACCTTGGTGCCGTAGGTCTGTTCGACCTTCGCCGGCGACGATGGTGAAGGAGAAGACGTCGGCTCTGGAGAGCGCTAAGAAGGCAGCGGTGCAGGGGAAGGGGAAGAAGTCCGCTCGGGTCGGATCTTCCTCGAGGACTGCTCTGCCCAAGGATTGGATCCAGGGCGACTGGATGCCGTCTGTGATTCGACAGGATGATCTCGATGATCTGGTCAAGGGGGGATTCATTGCCCACGAATCTGCGCCCCTCCCGGGGAAAGAAGTCGAACCCCAGCCTCTTGATGGTGAGTGCGTCCTCCTCGCCACCCATATCGATCGTGGATTCTCTCTGCCTCCTCATCCTTTTTTCCGGAGCTTCTTGAACTTCTTCGGAGCGCAGCTCCATCACTTTACTCCCAATTCTATTGTGTATCTTGCTGCTTTCGTTTCCTTGTGTGAAAACTTCTTGGGTTGCCGCCCCCATTGGGGACTCTTCAAGCACATCTTCACTTGCCGCTCTCAGTCGGTCAAGAAGGCCAAGTCGAGTGACAAACGGACACAGGTGATCCAGCTGTGCGGGGGCCTGGCGATCCAGATGAGGGGGAAAAGTTCCTTTCCGTCTATCACTTTTCCCGAGTCAGTCCGTGGGTGGCAGTCGACTTGGTTTTACTGTAAAGACCAGGTGACCCTAGGACAGTCGACTGGGCTTCCCCCTTTTTCTCTGAATCGAGCACAAAAACCTGCCTCTCTGAAAGTGACGCCGGAGGAAAAGGCGCAAGTCAAGGTGCTGGTCGGTCGAGTGGTTCAGCTTGTCCGCGAGGGTGTGACTGGCATGGACTTGTTGGAAGTCTTCCTTTGGAGGCGCATCCAACCGCTTCAGGCTCGTGACCACCCGATGTGGCTGTACTCGGGTCTCAAAGACACCACTCGGATTCACCCATAGGAGGGCATTGACGAGATGTTGGAAGAGTGGCTGTCGAGTATCACAGGGAACAAGGACAACCCCCGAGGAGCCAGGAGGATTCCTCCACTCGACCAAACATACGAAGTGGACAAGGTCTGACCTTGCATTTCCGACTGTGATCTTGCTTTCTTTATTTGTTCTTTTTGGATCAGTCGATTGACTTTTGTCTCGTTTGTTGTCCTCTTGGCCACTACTGAGATGTACCTGACACCCAATGGAGCACAAGAGCAGGCCGAGGAAGGAGAGGCGAGCGGACGCGAAAGTGGAGACGAGGGAGAAGAGTGGGAATCTGACGGCGAAGGAGAGGGGATGACGACGACGACTCCAGTGAAGAGGAGGAGGAAGAAGTCGAACCTCCCCGCTCGGAACGGCAATCCAAGCTTACACACGACCCTGCGCAGGAACGGGGTAAGGCGACTGTCCCTGTTGGGCAGTCGTCGAAGCGCCCTCGGACCTCATCTCCAGCACCGACAGAAAAAGCTCCCAAGCACCCACGCGCGACACCGTCCAAGCCGCCCAAGGCTCTGCCCAAGATGAAGATGACTGTCCCCACCATTTCTGGGTAATAGTAGAATTTGTTTTCCTTTGTCGAACGTGACGGACTCTTGGTCGACTCATTGAATAAGATGACTGACTTTCGAAATTTGCAGTGCTGCCACCTCGGAGATCTCCTCCAAGGACGATGATCAAGAGATGGAAGACACTGTTACCTCCAACCCCGGTACGATTACTGATGCTCTGCTTTTAGTCGACTGACAATTTCTTATAATTCCGGTCGATTGGATTTTTCTTGTAGCTCCACCTCATGTCATTGACCTCCCTGATGATGACGACGAAGTGCCGCTGAGGGCGCGAAGGAACAGGAGGGCGCCGGCTGGCAAGACCCCACAAACTACTCCGGCGCCTGAGGCCGCAGTCCGGGAGGGTGGTGATACCACTCGGGTTTCTGTGACCTTCACTGAACCTCTGACGAGTGTCCGGCCTTCGACGTCGACTGCAAATCCGCCTTCGCTTTTTGCCACACACCACGTCCCTAAGGACCAAGTGGGTGCCGCTAAAGAGGCTATACGCCAGGCGGGGATCATGATGGAGCAAGTGAAGGTGGTTCAAGAAGCCAGCCAAGCAGCTTATGACGCGAGCTCAGCTCTTCAGAGCAACGTCCAGGTCAGTCCATTCACCGCTTGTTCTGTTAGGATATGCTATCTGAAGAATCTCTTTTCCAAAGATCTTTATATCTGTACGCCCACTGGGTGTGTCTATTAATCTTTTTGACGAGTGGGGGCATGCTAAGTGCACCCACTGGGTGTAGTCCCCGAGACTACGGTGGACTGCTGGCAGTCGACTGTAGTCTTTATGTTATGTTGCTTTAGCTGAACTTCTTCACTCAGCCTCGTCAGGCCATGTCGAATGGAACTGTACACGGTCGGCTGCGGGCAGTTGATTTTTTTTGGTCGAACCAGTGGGGGCATGCTGAGTGCACCCACTGGGTGTAGTCCCCGAGACTACTGTCAAATGTTTTTGATTTGGCTGTAGTCTTAGAAACGCCATCATTGTCTCTTGGTTACTCGGAAGCAACTTATCTTGGATGTCTGTCGACTGATTTTTTGCAGAAATCTTGCGAACTTGTGGCTCGCTACACTGAGTTGGAGAACAAACAGATCCAGCTGAACCTTGACTTGAAGCTTGCTCAGGAGAACTTGCAGAAGGCGAGGGACGAAGCAAAAGGTATGGCTGGTGAGCTTTTGTCGACTATCCTTTCTTTCTGGCCGTCCTCGATGTTGATCTCACTTGCTGTTTCACAGACAAAATGGAGGAGGCTCTGAAGAAGAAGGATCAAGACCTTGCCGAAGCGCAGAAGGAGGCCTGAACAAAACAAAGCTTGCTGAAGAAAAACTGGCTTCAGTCGGTACTCTTGAAAAGGAAAACTCCAGGCTGAAAACTATTCTCGACGCGGCTAATCGAGAGGTCAGCCGTCTGAAGAATGGCAATATAGATCTGAATGACAAGGCAAGTGAACTGGCGGGGAAGAGGAACGATCTGGAGGCTTATCTCGATGGACTCGCCAAGAAGCTGTTCATCATGCTCGAGGGTAATTACTCCGTCCCGACTGACTTGCAATTACCAAATCTGCGTAGAGCCACTGACTTATCCTTGAATTGTGTTTACAGAATTATGCCAGAACTTCGAAGAGGAGACCAGTCGAGTGGAGACAGACTTGGACCCCATCAATTCTCCAGTGAAGGACGAGGCTGCTATGAACATGCTCCGACTGGAATCTCGTGTTGCCGGCGTTGTTGACTATCTTGCTCGGTTGAAGGTTGCGATGTCACGGATCGACACGTTGCTCTGGCCTAGGATGACGCTTCAGAATGACTCCGAGTCCCTGATGACTCGACTGAATGAAGTCCCAGGTCGAGTGGCAGAATGGAAGAAATCTTCTGCTAGATGTGGCACTGACGTCGCTCTGTCTCTGGTCCGCGTCCACTGCAAGGAGGCGCGAGAAGAAAAGTTGGCCGCCATCCTAGTTGCCAATACCAGGAAGCACAACTTTCAAGACTTCATGGAGACTTTTATTGCTGCTGCCACTCGCATTGCAGATGGGATCGACTTGGACGAGTTCGTCGCCCCTTACAGTCCTCCGCATGAGGAATAAAAACTTTTATGCTTCACTTTAAATTTGTGTCGGAATGCCAATTGAATTTTGTAACCGTTAAACTCTGTCGAGCTGGAGGCTCGAGTACTTTGATCTGCGGTCTAGAACCTTTGGATCTTATCTGAACTTGATTTATCGTTGAATATCTTCATGAATTATCTGTCGAGTGGAACTTGTTCTTCACTCGAAATAACTTTGTATTTGTGGTGCAACTCCGAAGGAGAAGGTAGCAGTTGATTTGCACCTCGTCGTCCTTGGGGATTGGGATGTGTTCCGTACTTAGGCGAGCACTGGGCTACAGCTAAGCCTCCGAGTGGAAGGTCTGCTCTCCACTCAGTAGGATTTTAAAAACTTAGGCGAGTACTGGACTGCAGCTAAGCCCCAGAGTGGGAGGTCTGCTCTCCACTCGGTAGGATTTTTTCAAACTTAGGCGAGTACTGGACTGCAGCTAAGCCCCCGAGTGGGAGGTCTGCTCTCCACTCGGTAGGATTTTTTCAAACTTAGGCGAGTACTGGACTGCAGCTAAGCCCACGAATGGGAGATCTGCTCTCCACTCG